>NC_090336.1:11351233-11651233 GCF_035084215.1 Heptranchias perlo | reverse complement strand
GGGGACTTGGTGTGAAAATACAGGTCTGTGAGGTCTTGGTGTGAAAGTACAGGTCTGTGGGGCCTTGCTGTGAAAGTACAGGTCTGTGGGGACTTGGTGTGAAAGTACAGGTCTGTGGGGCCTTGGTGTGAAAGTACAGGTCTGTGGGGTCCTGGTGTGAAAGTACAGGTCTGTGGGGCCTTGCTGTGAAAGTACAGGTCTGTGGGGACTTGGTGTGAAAGTACAGGTCTGTGGGGCCTTGGAGTGAAAGTACAGGTCTGTGGGGTCCTGGTGTGAAAGTACAGGTCTGTGGGGCCTTGATGTGAAAGTACAGGTCTGTGGGGTCTTGGTGTGAAAGTACAGGTCTGTGGGGTCTTGGTGAGAAAGTACAGGTCTGTGGGGTCTTGGTGTGAAAGTATAGGTCTGTGGGGTCTTGGTGTGAAAGTATAGGTCTGTGGGGCCTTGATGTGAAAGTACAGGTCTGTGGGGTCTTGGTGTGAAAGTACAGGTCTGTGAGGTCTTGGTATGAAAGTACAGGTCTGTGGGGTCTTGGTGTGAAAGTATAGGTCTGTGGGGCCTTGGTGTGAAAGTACAGGTCTGTGGGGTCTTGGTGTGAAAGTACAGGTCCGTGGGGCCTTGGTGTGAAAGTACAGGTCTGTGAGGTCTTGGTATGAAAGTACAGGTCTGTGGGGTCTTGGTGTGAAAGTACAGGTCCGTGGGGTCTTGGTGTGAAAGTACAGGTCTGTGGGGTCTTGGTATGAAAGTACAGGTCTGTGAGGTCTTGGTGTGAAAGTACAGGTCTGTGGGGTCTTGGTGTGAAAGTACAGGTCTGTGAGGTCTTGGTGTGAAAGTACAGGTCTGTGGGGTCTTGGTGTGAAAGTACAGGTCTGTGAGGTCTTGCTGTGAAAGTACAGGTCTGTGGGGCCATGCTGTGAAAATACAGGTCTGTGGGGTCTTGGTGTGAAAATACAGGTCTGTGGGGTCTTGGTGTGAAAGTACAGGTCTGTGGGGTCTTGGTGTGAAAGTGCAGGTTTGTGGGGCCTTGGTGTGAAAGTACAGGTCTGTGGGGCCTTGGTGTGAAAGTACAGGTCTGTGGGGTCCTGGTGTGAAAGTACAGGTCTGTGGGACCTTGATGTGAAAGTACAGGTCTGTGGGTCCTTGGTGTGAAAGTACAGGTCTGTGGGGTCTTGGTGTGAAAATACAGGTCTGTGGGGTCTTGGTGTGAAAGTACAGGTCTGTGGGGTCTTGGTGTGAAAGTACAGGTCTGTGGGGTCGTGGTGTGAAAGTACAGGTTTGTGAGGTCTTGGTGTGAAAGTACAGGTCTGTGGGTCCTTGGTGTGAAAGTGCAGGTCTGTGGGGCCATGCTGTGAAAATACAGGTCTGTGGGGTCTTGGTGTGAAAGTACAGGTTTGTGGGGCCTTGGTGTGAAAGTACAGGTCTGTGGGGCCATGCTGTGAAAATACAGGTCTGTGGGGTCTTGGTGTGAAAGTACAGGTTTGTGGGGCCTTGGTGTGAAAGTACAGGTCTGTGGGGCCTTGGTGTGAAAGTACAGGTCTGTGGGGTCCTGGTGTGAAAGTGCAGGTTTGTGGGGCCGTGGTGTGAAAGTACAGGTCTGTGGGGCCTTGGTGTGAAAGTACAGGTCTGTGGGGTCCTGGTGTGAAAGTACAGGTCTGTGGGTCCTTGGTGTGAAAGTACAGGTCTGTGGGGCCTTGGTGTGAAAGTACAGGTCTGTGGGGCCTTGGTGTGAAAGTACAGGTCTGTGGGGTCTTGGTGTGAAAGTACAGGTCTGTGGGTCCTTGGTGTGAAAGTACAGGTCTGTGGGGTCTTGGTGTGAAAGTACAGGTCTGTGAGGTCTTGGGGTGAAAGTACAGGTCTGTGGGGTCTTGGTATGAAAGTACAGGTCCGTGGGGTCTTGGTGTGACAGTACAGGTCTGTGGGGTCTTGGTGTGAAAGTACAGGTCTGTGGGGTCTTGGTGTGAAAGTACAGGTCTGTGAGGTCTTGGGGTGAAAGTACAGGTCTGTGGGGTCTTGGTATGAAAGTACAGGTCCGTGGGGTCTTGGTGTGACAGTACAGGTCTGTGGGGTCTTGGTGTGAAAGTACAGGTCTGTGGGGTCTGGGTGTGAAAGTACAGGTCTGTGGGACCTTGGTGTGAAAGTACAGGTCTGTGGGGCCTTGATGTGAAAGTACAGGTCTGTGGGGCCTTGGTGTGAAAGTACAGGTCTGTGGGGCCTTGATGTGAAAGTACAGGTCTGTGAGGTCTTGGGGTGAAAGTACAGGTCTGTGGGGTTTTGGTGTGAAAGTACAGGTCCGTGGGGCCTTGGTGTGAATGTACAGGTCTGTGAGGTCTTGGTGTGAAAGTACAGGTCTGTGGGGCCTTGGTGTGAAAGTACAGGTCTGTGGGGTCTTGGTGTGAAAGTACAGGTCTGTGAGGTCTTGGTGTGAAAGTACAGGTCTGTGGGGTCTTGGTGTGAAAGTACAGGTCTGTGGGGTCTTGGTGTGAAAGTACAGGTCTGTGAGGTCTTGGTGTGAAAGTACAGGTCTGTGAGGTCTTGATGTGAAAGTACAGGTCTGTGGGGCCTTGGTGTGAAAGTACAGGTCTGTGGGGTCTTGGTGTGAAAGTACAGGTCTGTGAGGTCTTGGTGTGAAAGTACAGGTCTGTGGGGTCTTGGTGTGAAAGTATAGGTCTGTGGGGTCTTGGTGTGAAAGTACAGGTCTGTGGGGTCTTGGGGTGAAAGTGCAGGTCTGTGGGGTCTTGCTGTGAAAATACAGGTCTGTGGGGTCTTGGTGTGAAAGTACAGGTCTGTGGGGTCTTGGGGTGAAAGTGCAGGTCTGTGAGGTCTTGGGGTGAAAGTGCAGGTCTGTGAGGTCTTGGTGTGAAAGTACAGGTCTGTGGGGCCTTGCTGTGACAGTACAGGTCTGTGGGGTCGTGGTGTGAAAGTACAGGTCTGTGGGGTCTTGGTGTGAAAGTACAGGTCTGTGGGGTCTTGGTGTGAAAGTACAGGTCTGTGAGGTCTTGGTGTGAAAGTACAGGTCTGTGGGGTCTTGGTGTGAAAGTACAGGTCTGTGGGGTCTTGGTGTGAAAGTACAGGTCTGTGAGGTCTTGGGGTGAAAGTGCAGGTCTGTGAGGTCTTGGTGTGAAAGTACAGGTCTGTGAGGTCTTGGTGTGAAAGTACAGGTCTGTGAGGTCTTGGGGTGAAAGTGCAGGTCTGTGAGGTCTTGGGGTGAAAGTGCAGGTCTGTGAGGTCTTGGTGTGAAAGTACAGGTCTGTGAGGTCTTGGTGTGAAAGTACAGGTCTGTGGGGTCTTGGGGTGAAAGTACAGGTCTGTGAGGTCTTGGGGTGAAAGTGCAGGTCTGTGGGGTCTTGGTGTGAAAGTACAGGTCTGCGGGGTCTTGGTGTGAAAGTACAGGTCTGTGGGATCTTGGTGTGAAAATACAGCTCTGTGGGGTCTTGGTGTGAAAGTACAGGTCTGTGGGGTCTTGGTGTGAAAGTACAGGTCTGTGGGGTCTTGCTGTGACAGTACGGGTCTGTGGGGTCTTAGTGTGAAAGTACAGGTCTGTGGGACCTTGATGTGAAAGTACAGGTCTGTGGGGCCTTGGTGTGAAAGTACAGGTCTGTGGGGTCTTGGTGTGAAAGTACAGGTCTGTGGGGTCTTAGTGTGAAAGTACAGGTCTGTGGGGCCTTGATGTGAAAGTACAGGTCTGTGGGGCCTTGGTGTGAAAGAACAGGTCTGTGGGGTCTTGGTGTGAAAGTACAGGTCTGTGGGGTCTTAGTGTGAAAGTACAGGTCTGTGGGGTCTTGGTGTGAAAGTACAGGTCTGTGGGGTCTTGGTGTGAAAGTACAGGTCTGTGGGGTCTTAGTGTGAAAGTACAGGTCTGTGGGGCCTTGGTGTGAAAGTACAGGTCTGTGGGGTCTTGGTGTGAAAGTACAGGTCTGTGGGGCCTTGGTGTGAAAGTACAGGTCTGTGAGGGCTTGGTGTGAAAGTACAGGTCTGTGAGGTCTTGGTGTGAAAGTGCAGGTCTGTGGGGTCTTGGTATGAAAGTACAGGTCTGTGGGGTCTTGGTGTGAAAGTACAGGTCTGTGGGGTCTTGGTGTGAAAGTACAGGTCTGTGGGGTCTTGGTGTGAAAGTACAGGTCTGTGAGGTCTTGGTGTGAAAGTACAGGTCTGTGAGGTCTTGGTGTGAAAGTACAGGTCTGTGGGGTCTTGGTGTGAAAGTACAGGTCTGTGAGGTCTTGGTGTGAAAGTGCAGGTCTGTGAGGTCTTGGTGTGAAAGTACAGGTCTGTGGGGCCTTGCTGTGACAGTACAGGTCTGTGGGGTCGTGGTGTGAAAGTACAGGTCTGTGGGGTCTTGATGTGAAACTACAGGTCTGTGGGGTCGTGGTGTGAAAGTACAGGTCTGCGGGGTCTTGGTGTGAAAGTACAGGTCTGCGGGGTCTTGGTGTGAAAGTACAGGTCTGCGGGGTCTTGGTGTGAAAGTACAGGTCTGTGGGGCCTTGGTGTGAAAGTACAGGTCTGTGGGGCCTTGGTGTGAAAGTACAGGTCTGTGGGGTCTTGGTGTGAAAGTACAGGTCTGTGGGGCCTTGCTGTGACAGTACAGGTCTGTGGGGTCGTGGTGTGAAAGTACAGGTCTGCGGGGTCTTGGTGTGAAAGTACAGGTCTGTGGGGCCTTGCTGTGACAGTACAGGTCTGTGGGGTCTTGGTGTGAAAGTACAGGTCTGTGAGGTCTTGGGGTGAAAGTGCAGGTCTGTGAGGTCTTGGTGTGAAAGTGCAGGTCTGTGGGGTCTTGGTGTGAAAGTACAGGTCTGTGGTGTCTTGATGTGAAAATACAGGTCTGTGGGGTCTTGGTGTGAAAGTATAGGTCTGTGGGACCTTGGTGTGAAATTACAGGTCTGTGGGGTCTTGGTGTGAAAATACAGCTCTGTGGGGTCTTGGTGTGAAAGTACAGGTCTGTGGGGTCTTGGTGTGAAAGTACAGGTCTGTGGGGCCTTGGTGTGAAAGTACAGGTCTGTGGGGTCTTGGTGTGAAAGTACAGGTCTGTGGGGTCTTGGTGTGAAAGTACAGGTCTGCGGGATCTTGGTGTGAAAGTACAGGTCTGTGGGGTCTTGGTGTGAAAATACAGCTCTGTGGGGTCTTGGTGTGAAAGTACAGGTCTGTGGGGTCTTGGTGTGAAAGTACAGGTCTGTGGGGTCTTGCTGTGACAGTACGGGTCTGTGGGGTCTTAGTGTGAAAGTACAGGTCTGTGGGACCTTGATGTGAAAGTACAGGTCTTTGAGGTCTTGGGGTGAAAGTACAGGTCTGTGGGGTCTTAGTGTGAAAGTACAGGTCTGTGGGGCCTTGATGTGAAAGTACAGGTCTGTGGGGCCTTGGTGTGAAAGTACAGGTCTGTGAGGGCTTGGTGTGAAAGTACAGGTCTGTGAGGGCTTGGTGTGAAAGTACAGGTCTGTGGGGTCTTGGTGTGAAAGTACAGGTCTGTGGGGTCTTGGTGTGAAAGTACAGGTCCGTGAGGTCTTGGTGTGAAAGTACAGGTCTGTGAGTTCTTGGTGTGAAAATACAGGTCTGTGGGGTCTTGGTGTGAAAGTACAGGTCCGTGAGGTCTTGGTGTGAAAGTACAGGTCTGTGGGGTCTTGGTGTGAAAGTGCCGGCCTGTGGGGTCTTGCTGTGAAAATACAGGTCTGTGGGGTCTTGGTGTGAAATTACAGGTCTGTGGGGTCTTGGTATGAAAGTACAGGTCTGTGGGGTCTTGGTGTGAAAATACAGGTCTGTGGGGTCTTGGTGTGAAAATACAGGTCTGTGGGGTCTTGGTGTGAAAGTACAGGTCTGTGAGGTCTTGGTGTGAAAGTACAGGTCTGTGGGGTCTTGCTGTGAAAATACAGGTCTGTGGGGTCTTGGTGTGAAAGTACAGGTCTGTGGGGTCTTGGTGTGAAAGTACAGGTCTGTGGGGTCTTGGTGTGAAAATACAGGTCTGTGGGGTCTTGGTGTGAAAGTACAGGTCTGTGGGGTCTTGGTGTGAAAGTGCCGGCCTGTGGGGTCTTGGTGTGAAAATACAGGTCTGTGGGGTCTTGGTGTGAAAGTGCCGGCCTGTGGGGTCTTGCTGTGAAAATACAGGTCTGTGGGGTCTTGGTGTGAAAGTACAGGTCTGTGAGGTCTTGGTGTGAAAATACAGGTCTGTGGGGTCTTGGTGTGAAAATACAGGTCTGTGGGAACTTGATGTGAAACTACAGGTCCGTGGGGCCTTGGTGTGAAAGTACAGGTCTGTGAGGCCTTGCTGTGAAAGTACAGGTCTGTGGGACCTTGGTGTGAAAGTACAGGTCTGTGGGATCTTGGTGTGAAAGTACAGGTCTGTGGGGTCTTGGTGTGAAAGTACAGGTCTGTGGGGTCTTGGTGTGAAAATACAGGTCTGTGGGGTCTTGGTGTGAAAGTACAGGTCTGTGGGAACTTGATGTGAAACTACAGGTCTGTGGGGCCTTGGTGTGAAAGTACAGGTCTGTGGGGTCTTGGTGTGAAAGTACAGGTCTGTGGGGCCTTGGTGTGAAAGTACAGGTCTGTGGGGTCTTGGTGTGAAAGTACAGGTCTGTGGGGTCTTGGTGTGAAAGTACAGGTCTGTGGGGTCTTGGTGTGAAAGTACAGGTCTGTGGGGTCTTGGTGTGAAAATACAGGTCTGTGGGACCTTGGTGTGAAAGTACAGGTCTGTGGGGTCTTGGTGTGAAAGTACAGGTCTGTGGGGTCTTGGTGTGAAAGTACAGGTCTGTGGGGTCTTGCTGTGAAAGTACAGGTCTGTGGGACCTTGTTGTGAAAGTACAGGTCTGTGGGGTCTTGCTGTGAAAATACAGGTCTGTGGGGTCTTGGTGTGAAAGTACAGGTCTGTGGGGTCTTGGTGTGAAAGTACAGGTCTGTGGGGTCTTGGTGTGAAAGTACAGGTCTGTGGGGTCTTGGTGTGAAAATACAGGTCTGTGGGACCTTGGTGTGAAAGTACAGGTCTGTGGGGTCTTGGTGTGAAAGTACAGGTCTGTGGGGTCTTGGTGTGAAAGTACAGGTCTGTGGGGTCTTGCTGTGAAAGTACAGGTCTGTGGGGTCTTGCTGTGAAAATACAGGTCTGTGGGGTCTTGGTGTGAAAGTACAGGTCTGTGGGGTCTTGGTGTGAAAGTACAGGTCTGTGGGGTCTTGGTGTGAAAGTACAGGTCTGTGGGGTCTTGGTGTGAAAGTACAGGTCTGTGGGGTCTTGGTGTGAAAGTACAGGTCTGTGGGGTCTTGGTGTGAAAGTACAGGTCTGTGGGGTCTTGCTGTGAAAATACAGGTCTGTGGGGTCTTGGTGTGAAGGTACAGATCTGTGGGGACTTGGTGTGAAGGTACAGATCTGTGGGGACTTGGTGTGAAGGTACAGATCTGTGGGGTCTTGCTGTGAAAATACAGGTCTGTGGGGTCTTGGTGTGAAGGTACAGATCTGTGGGGACTTGGTGTGAAAGTACAGGTCTGTGGGGACTTGGTGTGAAGGTACAGATCTGTGGGGTCTTGGTGTGAAAGTACAGGTCTGTGGGGTCTTGGTGTGAAAGTACAGGTCTGTGGGGTCTTGGTGTGAAAGTACAGGTCTGTGGGGTCCTGGTGTGAAAATACAGGTCTGTGGGGCCTTGGTGTGAAAGTACAGGTCTGTGGGAACTTGATGTGAAACTACAGGTCCGTGGGGCCTTGGTGTGAAAGTACAGGTCTGTGGGAACTTGATGTGAAAGTACAGGTCTGTGGGACCTTGGTGTGAAAGTACAGGTCTGTGGGACTTTGGTGTGAAAGTACAGGTCTGTGGGGTCTTGCTGTGACAGTACGGGTCTGTGGGGTCGTGGTGTGAAAATACAGGTCTGTGGGACCTTGATGTGAAAGTACAGGTCTGTGGGGTCTTGGTGTGACAGTACAGGTCTGTGGGGTCTTGGTGTGAAAGTACAGGTCTGTGGGGCCATGCTGTGAAAATACAGGTCTGTGAGGTCTTGGTGTGAAAGTACAGGTCTGTGGGGTCTTGGTGTGAAAGTACAGGTCCGTGAGGCCTTGCTGTGAAAGTACAGGTCCGTGAGGCCTTGCTGTGACAGTACAGGTCTGTGGGGTCGTGGTGTGAAAGTACAGGTCTGTGGGGTCTTGGTGTGAAAGTACAGGTCTGTGGGGTCTTGGTGTGAAAGTACAGGTCTGTGAGGTCTTGGTGTGAAAGTACGGGTCTGTGGGGTCTTGGTGTGAAAGTACAGGTCTGTGGGGTCTTGGTGTGAAAGTACAGGTCTGTGAGGTCTTGGGGTGAAAGTGCAGGTCTGTGAGGTCTTGGTGTGAAAGTACAGGTCTGTGAGGTCTTGGTGTGAAAGTACAGGTCTGTGAGGTCTTGGGGTGAAAGTGCAGGTCTGTGAGGTCTTGGGGTGAAAGTGCAGGTCTGTGAGGTCTTGGTGTGAAAGTACAGGTCTGTGAGGTCTTGGTGTGAAAGTACAGGTCTGTGGGGTCTTGGGGTGAAAGTACAGGTCTGTGAGGTCTTGGGGTGAAAGTGCAGGTCTGTGGGGTCTTGGTGTGAAAGTACAGGTCTGCGGGGTCTTGGTGTGAAAGTACAGGTCTGTGGGATCTTGGTGTGAAAATACAGCTCTGTGGGGTCTTGGTGTGAAAGTACAGGTCTGTGGGGTCTTGGTGTGAAAGTACAGGTCTGTGGGGTCTTGCTGTGACAGTACGGGTCTGTGGGGTCTTAGTGTGAAAGTACAGGTCTGTGGGACCTTGATGTGAAAGTACAGGTCTGTGGGGCCTTGGTGTGAAAGTACAGGTCTGTGGGGTCTTGGTGTGAAAGTACAGGTCTGTGGGGTCTTAGTGTGAAAGTACAGGTCTGTGGGGCCTTGATGTGAAAGTACAGGTCTGTGGGGCCTTGGTGTGAAAGTACAGGTCTGTGGGGTCTTGGTGTGAAAGTACAGGTCTGTGGGGTCTTAGTGTGAAAGTACAGGTCTGTGGGGTCTTGGTGTGAAAGTACAGGTCTGTGGGGTCTTGGTGTGAAAGTACAGGTCTGTGGGGTCTTAGTGTGAAAGTACAGGTCTGTGGGGCCTTGGTGTGAAAGTACAGGTCTGTGGGGTCTTGGTGTGAAAGTACAGGTCTGTGGGGCCTTGGTGTGAAAGTACAGGTCTGTGAGGGCTTGGTGTGAAAGTACAGGTCTGTGAGGTCTTGGTGTGAAAGTGCAGGTCTGTGGGGTCTTGGTATGAAAGTACAGGTCTGTGGGGTCTTGGTGTGAAAGTACAGGTCTGTGGGGTCTTGGTGTGAAAGTACAGGTCTGTGGGGTCTTGGTGTGAAAGTACAGGTCTGTGAGGTCTTGGTGTGAAAGTACAGGTCTGTGAGGTCTTGGTGTGAAAGTACAGGTCTGTGGGGTCTTGGTGTGAAAGTACAGGTCTGTGAGGTCTTGGTGTGAAAGTGCAGGTCTGTGAGGTCTTGGTGTGAAAGTACAGGTCTGTGGGGCCTTGCTGTGACAGTACAGGTCTGTGGGGTCGTGGTGTGAAAGTACAGGTCTGTGGGGTCTTGATGTGAAACTACAGGTCTGTGGGGTCGTGGTGTGAAAGTACAGGTCTGCGGGGTCTTGGTGTGAAAGTACAGGTCTGCGGGGTCTTGGTGTGAAAGTACAGGTCTGCGGGGTCTTGGTGTGAAAGTACAGGTCTGTGGGGCCTTGGTGTGAAAGTACAGGTCTGTGGGGCCTTGGTGTGAAAGTACAGGTCTGTGGGGTCTTGGTGTGAAAGTACAGGTCTGTGGGGCCTTGCTGTGACAGTACAGGTCTGTGGGGTCGTGGTGTGAAAGTACAGGTCTGCGGGGTCTTGGTGTGAAAGTACAGGTCTGTGGGGCCTTGCTGTGACAGTACAGGTCTGTGGGGTCTTGGTGTGAAAGTACAGGTCTGTGAGGTCTTGGGGTGAAAGTGCAGGTCTGTGAGGTCTTGGTGTGAAAGTGCAGGTCTGTGGGGTCTTGGTGTGAAAGTACAGGTCTGTGGTGTCTTGATGTGAAAATACAGGTCTGTGGGGTCTTGGTGTGAAAGTATAGGTCTGTGGGACCTTGGTGTGAAAATACAGGTCTGTGGGGTCTTGGTGTGAAAATACAGCTCTGTGGGGTCTTGGTGTGAAAGTACAGGTCTGTGGGGTCTTGGTGTGAAAGTACAGGTCTGTGGGGCCTTGGTGTGAAAGTACAGGTCTGTGGGGTCTTGGTGTGAAAGTACAGGTCTGTGGGGTCTTGGTGTGAAAGTACAGGTCTGCGGGGTCTTGGTGTGAAAGTACAGGTCTGTGGGGTCTTGGTGTGAAAATACAGCTCTGTGGGGTCTTGGTGTGAAAGTACAGGTCTGTGGGGTCTTGGTGTGAAAGTACAGGTCTGTGGGGTCTTGCTGTGACAGTACGGGTCTGTGGGGTCTTAGTGTGAAAGTACAGGTCTGTGGGACCTTGATGTGAAAGTACAGGTCTTTGAGGTCTTGGGGTGAAAGTACAGGTCTGTGGGGTCTTAGTGTGAAAGTACAGGTCTGTGGGGCCTTGATGTGAAAGTACAGGTCTGTGGGGTCTTGGTGTGAAAGTACAGGTCTGTGAGGGCTTGGTGTGAAAGTACAGGTCTGTGAGGGCTTGGTGTGAAAGTACAGGTCTGTGGGGTCTTGGTGTGAAAGTACAGGTCTGTGGGGTCTTGGTGTGAAAGTACAGGTCCGTGAGGTCTTGGTGTGAAAGTACAGGTCTGTGAGTTCTTGGTGTGAAAATACAGGTCTGTGGGGTCTTGGTGTGAAAGTACAGGTCCGTGAGGTCTTGGTGTGAAAGTACAGGTCTGTGGGGTCTTGGTGTGAAAGTGCCGGCCTGTGGGGTCTTGCTGTGAAAATACAGGTCTGTGGGGTCTTGGTGTGAAATTACAGGTCTGTGGGGTCTTGGTATGAAAGTACAGGTCTGTGGGGTCTTGGTGTGAAAATACAGGTCTGTGGGGTCTTGGTGTGAAAATACAGGTCTGTGGGGTCTTGGTGTGAAAGTACAGGTCTGTGAGGTCTTGGTGTGAAAGTACAGGTCTGTGGGGTCTTGCTGTGAAAATACAGGTCTGTGGGGTCTTGGTGTGAAAGTACAGGTCTGTGGGGTCTTGGTGTGAAAGTACAGGTCTGTGGGGTCTTGGTGTGAAAATACAGGTCTGTGGGGTCTTGGTGTGAAAGTACAGGTCTGTGGGGTCTTGGTGTGAAAGTGCCGGCCTGTGGGGTCTTGGTGTGAAAATACAGGTCTGTGGGGTCTTGCTGTGAAAATACAGGTCTGTGGGGTCTTGGTGTGAAAGTACAGGTCTGTGAGGTCTTGGTGTGAAAATACAGGTCTGTGGGGTCTTGGTGTGAAAATACAGGTCTGTGGGAACTTGATGTGAAACTACAGGTCCGTGGGGCCTTGGTGTGAAAGTACAGGTCTGTGAGGCCTTGCTGTGAAAGTACAGGTCTGTGGGACCTTGGTGTGAAAGTACAGGTCTGTGGGATCTTGGTGTGAAAGTACAGGTCTGTGGGGTCTTGGTGTGAAAGTACAGGTCTGTGGGGTCTTGGTGTGAAAATACAGGTCTGTGGGGTCTTGGTGTGAAAGTACAGGTCTGTGGGAACTTGATGTGAAACTACAGGTCTGTGGGGCCTTGGTGTGAAAGTACAGGTCTGTGGGGTCTTGGTGTGAAAGTACAGGTCTGTGGGGCCTTGGTGTGAAAGTACAGGTCTGTGGGGTCTTGGTGTGAAAGTACAGGTCTGTGGGGTCTTGGTGTGAAAGTACAGGTCTGTGGGGTCTTGGTGTGAAAGTACAGGTCTGTGGGGTCTTGGTGTGAAAATACAGGTCTGTGGGACCTTGGTGTGAAAGTACAGGTCTGTGGGGTCTTGGTGTGAAAGTACAGGTCTGTGGGGTCTTGGTGTGAAAGTACAGGTCTGTGGGGTCTTGCTGTGAAAGTACAGGTCTGTGGGGTCTTGCTGTGAAAATACAGGTCTGTGGGGTCTTGGTGTGAAAGTACAGGTCTGTGGGGTCTTGGTGTGAAAGTACAGGTCTGTGGGGTCTTGGTGTGAAAGTACAGGTCTGTGGGGTCTTGGTGTGAAAGTACAGGTCTGTGGGGTCTTGGTGTGAAAGTACAGGTCTGTGGGGTCTTGGTGTGAAAGTACAGGTCTGTGGGGTCTTGCTGTGAAAATACAGGTCTGTGGGGTCTTGGTGTGAAGGTACAGATCTGTGGGGACTTGGTGTGAAGGTACAGATCTGTGGGGACTTGGTGTGAAGGTACAGATCTGTGGGGTCTTGCTGTGAAAATACAGGTCTGTGGGGTCTTGGTGTGAAGGTACAGATCTGTGGGGACTTGGTGTGAAAGTACAGGTCTGTGGGGACTTGGTGTGAAGGTACAGATCTGTGGGGTCTTGGTGTGAAAGTACAGGTCTGTGGGGTCTTGGTGTGAAAGTACAGGTCTGTGGGGTCTTGGTGTGAAAGTACAGGTCTGTGGGGTCCTGGTGTGAAAATACAGGTCTGTGGGGCCTTGGTGTGAAAGTACAGGTCTGTGGGAACTTGATGTGAAACTACAGGTCCGTGGGGCCTTGGTGTGAAAGTACAGGTCTGTGGGAACTTGATGTGAAAGTACAGGTCTGTGGGACCTTGGTGTGAAAGTACAGGTCTGTGGGACTTTGGTGTGAAAGTACAGGTCTGTGGGGTCTTGCTGTGACAGTACGGGTCTGTGGGGTCGTGGTGTGAAAATACAGGTCTGTGGGACCTTGATGTGAAAGTACAGGTCTGTGGGGTCTTGGTGTGACAGTACAGGTCTGTGGGGTCTTGGTGTGAAAGTACAGGTCTGTGGGGCCATGCTGTGAAAATACAGGTCTGTGAGGTCTTGGTGTGAAAGTACAGGTCTGTGGGGTCTTGGTGTGAAAGTACAGGTCCGTGAGGCCTTGCTGTGAAAGTACAGGTCCGTGAGGCCTTGCTGTGAAAGTACAGGTCTGTGGGAACTTGATGTGAGAGTACAGGTCTGTGGGGTCTTGGTGTGAAAGTACAGGTCTGTGGGGTCTTGGTGTGAAAGTACAGGTCTGTGGGGTCTTGGTGTGAAAGTACAGGTCTGTGGGGTCTTGGTGTGAAAGTACAGGTCTGTGGGGACTTGGTGTGAAAATACAGGTCTGTGGGGTCTTGGTGTGAAAGTACAGGTCTGTGGGGTCTTGGTGTGAAAGTACAGGTCCGTGGGGCCTTGGTGTGAATGTACAGGTCTGTGGGGCCTTGGTGTGAAAGTACAGGTCTGTGGGGCCTTGATGTGAAAGTACAGGTCTGTGGGGTCTTGGTGTGAAAGTACAGGTCTGTGGGGACTTGGTGTGAAAATACAGGTCTGTGGGGTCTTGGTGTGAAAGTACAGGTCTGTGGGGTCTTGGTGTGAAAGTACAGGTCCGTGGGGCCTTGGTGTGAATGTACAGGTCTGTGGGGCCTTGGTGTGAAAGTACAGGTCTGTGGGGCCTTGATGTGAAAGTACAGGTCTGTGGGGCCTTGGTGTGAAAGTACAGGTCTGTGGGGCCTTGGTGTGAAAGTACAGGTCTGTGGGGCCTTGGTGTGAAAGTAGAGGTCTGTGGGGCCTTGGTGTGAAAGTACAGGTCTGTGGGGCCTTGGTGTGTAATAATGTTGAAGAATACACACCCAAAACATCAAAAGGTGGGCTGTTGCTAATCTTAGAATTTCCCCCACCTTAACCCTCACTTTGCCCGTGGGTTAAAATGATCTCGTGGAGCTCATCAATGGCTAAAAATAGCTTCAATCCTGCATTTGACTTGTGTTGAACCTGACACAGGATTAACTGGAAGTTTGCACCCTCTGATTCTCCACTCAGTGGGAGTCATTTTAACTTTTACCATTGGGAGAAAAAGAGGTGATAGTGAATCGCCGGTACGTTTTTATCACGCGACCGAGTTTCTTCAATGGAAAAGAAAATTGAACTTTAAACAGGTTTCTTATTCACCACCATCCATTTTGCACCTGGCGATAAAAGTTAAAATTGCCCCCAATGTGTTCCCAAAGTCACCTGAACCATTGAGGACGGGGAGGGGGAGGGTAAGTAGGAAATATTTGTCCTAGTTGCATCATTTTAACCACATAAGGACATTAAATATCACACAGATTGACATCAACCTGTTTAATTCAAAAAGAGTCTGTACACAAGTAGTGAACCACAAGACAAAAGATGCATAACCTTTTCTGTGAAAAATATAAATTTGTCTTTCAGCAACGCTGCCCAATATATATTGTGATGCACAAGGCTTCGCAGTTGTCTGGGACAGGCTGGATGGACCAGAGAGTCTTTTCCTGTCAGTCATTGCTCGTATGTTTGTAATATGCTTTTGCCTTTTTGGACTGTTTTGACTCACTTTGCCAGTTGATGATCTAACATGTAGATGAGGACAGTCTGCACCTTACTTCCCAGACCCAAATTGCAGGGGGCCACTACCATTGCTGCTGGGGCAGGCATTTTACCCAACCTCCTTTATTTCCACGTAGCACTGCTGCAGTCCCCTGTTGGCAGAAATTGGATCCTGCCCCCTTCTCCTCTTCAATACAGGTGGCATTGGTGCAGTTGGCAAGTAACAGGGCCTTTGACCTTTTTGCTAGTTTCCAGCTGGCACTGCTGTTGGCAGGTATTGAATAGTCCAACATTTTGGTGCCAGGCCATATGTGTGTGTTTTATCAAACTGTTCGAGCTACAGTCCTGTGCTGAAGCTGACTTTCTGCAGCGGAACCAACCCTACTGCAAACCTCAACGCAACAGAAATCAGAAGAGTGTCTTGATGCTGGCAGACTTCTGCTCTTCATTCACTCTAGTTTCCTCATCGTGCATGGGAGGTTGCTATTCCTTTACCCACCTTTTAATATTTCATGCTATTTTCCTTCTAATAAGGTTTTCTCTCATATTACACATCGCTATCTGCCCGAGAGGTGGCCACTGTGGCTGTATGACTGGACGACAGGAATTTCATAATGGTGGCTGGGAGTGACACCTTTGCTGAATGCTGAATGCCTTACACCCTTTCCCCCTCCCCCCATCCCATTGAAAGAATGGTAGGGTCTGGTGAGGTGCTGATCTCAGCTGGGTGTCAGGGGCAAGCACTTAGTTGGGAGTAAGGGGCAGACATTTCCTCCACTGAGATCAGGAACTCACCAGCCCCTACCATTCTTTGGGGGAGCTGGGGGTGGGGGGAGGGTGCAGGAAGAGCCTATAAGGTGTTTCATTATTTTCTCCATTTCCCTTTCTTTACTGTGCATCCTTCCCCTCATTTAGTTCTGCACTTAGGTATCCCTGTCTGAAGATTGTCTGACCCATCTCAGGAGGTGCCATCAGAGGGACCAGTGGTTGGCTTGTTAGGACCCATTAAGTGCAGATAATGGTGTTCTACAGCATTTCTATCATTTGCAAAGTCTTATATTCCCTAACAAACCTCCAGAGTGCTTTTCTGCTGTCTATTCCACAGCTTAGTAGCTCTGTTTTGCATCCGTGGTTCTATACAAGGCTCGTTCCCAATCTCAAGCAGATCTAAATAATATTCCTGAATACCACACTCCCAAACGTCGTTCCCCTTTTGAATGTGGTAACTCGTGTCGCTTGGTATGGTTACACAGGCACTGACAAATCTACAGTACCTTGCCAAAAGTGGCAATTCTTCAAGTACGAGGTTGGGTTGTGTGTGTGTGTGTGTGTGTGTGTGTTGGGGGGGGCAGGCTATTTGACTATGGGAGGGCTTCCGTCAACTGAGCCTGATTCTGTTATCCTCACATGCGCAGTTTCAGCAAGGGTCGCTGTGTAGTGATCTGGGTGATGGACCCTGGCTGATTTGTCCTTAGTTTAACCAAATTGTTTGGCTCCTACTGCTACCCCACTGGAGAACAGCTAATTCAGCACACGAAAGATTCAGCTTGGAACTTTGTGGTTTGATACCCTTTATAACACTGAGCCATAGGAGGAAGCTCCTGTTATTGTTTACAACAAAATCAAATCCAACTAATATAATCACAAAATAACTAGGCCCTGCCACTCTCCGATATTGTATTGTTATAATAGAGAAGCCTTATGTAACACCATGGTCTGGATTTTCCTCGCTATCCTGTAGCAAATTGGGTGGGATGGTAGGAAAAATCCTACTGCCACCTCCCCACCCTAACCTCAGTTTCCCTCCACTCTGCTCCTGCTGTTGGCCACCCCTTCCCTGCCTGATGTATGTAAATATCGGCAGGAGGTGGGGTGGAGTGGGACAGAGCCTCGGTTCCTGACCCATTTCCCTCCCGTTCGCTCCTCTGATGGTGAAAGGCGACAGGAGGCCTAGGGTAGCAGCAGGAATGGCCCCAAAATGCTGTAAGTGGAGGCAGCGGGCATAGTAGAGGCCTCCTTTATCTCCAATTCACCCGGAATGGCTTGCCCGCACAAAGCCTTGGTCTCGGCCTGGGCCTTCAGTGGAATACTTCTCCCAGTCTTCAGGGCACTGTGGCCCCCTTTAAGCTTTCTTCCTGCCTCTTCCGGTCCCACTGCAGCATAGTCTGGAACATCCTGGGGTCCACTGGTGGGCTGCTGCTTGCTGACAGGAATCACACTAGCAGCCCGCCATGAATGCGAAACTGGGTTGGGAGTCATGGCGGGGATGGGGTCCTGCTCCGACCATAGCCCCATATCTGTAACCCCTCACTAGTGCACTGTCTGACTTCAATGTTGTTTACGACACTCTAATAAAGAAATCATACAACACAGACCCTCCATAATGCTCTGTGGTGGATCACCTTTTGACATTCATTGTAGCTTTATTAGTAATACAGACACCATTTAAAACCTTGGCAGGTCCCTTGTCATGGGAGTCACTGAGTGAGAGCATGGCTTGCAGCTCCATGGGCATAGAAACCACATAAAGCCTCCTCTCTATAACGCTCCCCTAACTAACATGAATCTTTTTTTTTGTTGCACAGACAGCCTTAGAGAGAGACTTTGATGTTTCAGTAATTACTGGATTCTCTGAGTGAACCTTTTAATGCTCCAATTTGTATCTGGTTTCAAAGCCTTCCTCGGGTATTTTGCAAAGACCGAGAGTATGGCTCAGCGGCTGCTGACTGCACAGAACAAAATCCCAGAGCATGAAAAGAGATCCTTCGCTTACCTGCTGCGGTGTGTGCACGATATTTCTCTGCTTCGCGGTATTTCCCAAACCCTCGTTCTCTGGGTTTTCAGAGACTCCTTTCTTCTTCTTGAAACAGCGGCACAGGAAGGCCAGCACGCAGATGGCGATCAGCCCCGCGGCTGTCCCCAGCGTGGCCCCGAGCGTAGTCAGCGGAGGTGACACCACCATCCTGCGAGGGGGTTTAACCGTTCGCGAGCAGGCCCGGGATTGATCCACTTAACGCGCACTCTTCACATCCAGGGAGAAATCTGCAGCATTCTTTGGCTCCTGCAAAACGGAGGATAGCAGAACTTATCCTTCACTGCTCCCACCTCACACAATACAAAGAGACAGCCAGAAGATCTTGGGAACAGCCATCCTCGAGTCAGTCAGACGCAGGTGGAAGGAGTGTTGGATTAGCCAGTGCTCAGCTGTGAGTTGGGTAGGATGGCGACTGAGGGAACAGCATTTAGTGCGGACCCAAGGCTGGGTTCATTCAGAACACAGAGAGCTCTGATGTCAGCGGGAGAGGCGGGGCTTGTGATGTAATATTAAAGAGGCAACCAATTAGAAAGAGAGCAATGAGATTATTTATTAAAATACCACAATGAAATGACAATCATTGTTCACATTTAACATTTCAAACAAGCTGACGAGCTGTGAGGAACATCTGTTTGTTGATGATCTGTTCACTTGTTGGCAGGGGAAGGAAAACTGGCAGGAGAAACAAACTGCGATGGTGCTGCAGGAAACTTTATTATTTATTAACTCCTTAACAGGCCTTAGCAATTACCGTATAATATGATGTATAAGTAGCAGCTGAAAGTACTTTTATTTTCCTTGACAGATTTGGTGGGGCTTATTTTGTGGGGCTTATCCACTGTGGTGGATTGAAGTAAGGTTCAGAATGGGGCGCAGGTATCAAAGAGGTTGTGTTCCTGTCTATCTGTTGACCATTCCTTCCCATTAGATGGGAATGGAAAAAAAATAATTAGAAAGCAGATCCTCATCCACAGAGCACTCAGTAAACAGATCATGTTCCATACTCTAGCTCTCAGTACAGTAAACAGGTCCTATTCTGTATTCCAGCTCTCAGTACAGTAAACAGAGCTTGTTCTGTACTCCAGCTCTCAATACAGCAAATAGTTAATGTTCTGTACTCCAACTCTCAGTATGGTATACATTTCCTATTCTGTACTCCAGCTCACAGTACAGTAAACAGGTTCTGTTCTGTACTCCAGCTCTCTGTCCAGTTAACAGAGTCTGTTCTTTACTGCAGCGCACAGCATATTAAACAGATCCTGTTCTATAATCCAGCACAAAGTACAGTAAACAGGTCCTGTTCTGTACTCCAGCACACAGTGCAGTAACCAGGTCCTGTTCTGTACTCCAGCACACAGTGCAGTAACCAGGTCCTGTTCTATAATCCAGCACACAGTGCAGTAAACAGGTCCTGTTCTGTACTCCAGCACACAGTGCAGTAACCAGGTCCTGTTCTGTACTCCAGCACACAGTGCAGTAACCAGGTCCTGTTCTGTACTCCAGCAAACAGTGCAGTAACCAGGTCCTGTTCTGTACTCGAGCATGAAGTACGGTAAGTGGGTCCTGTTCTGTAGTCCATCACACAGTAAACAGGTCCTGTTGTGTACTCCATATTTCAGCACAGAAAACAAGCCCTGTTCTGTACGCCAGTTCACAGTACAGTAAACAGCTCCTGTTATGTATTCCAGATTTCAGCACAGTAAGCAAGTCCTGTTCTGTATGCCAGTTCTGAGTACAGTAAACAGGGCCTGTTATGTACTCCAGATTTCAGCACAGTAAATGGGTCCAGTTCTGTACTCCAGTTCTAAGTATATTAAACAAATCCTGTTCTGTACTCCATATCGCAGTACAGCAAACAGGTCCTGTTCTGTACTCTAGATCTCAATAGATTACACAGGTCCTGTTCTGAACTCCAGCATTCAGTACAGTAATCAGGTCCTGATCTGTACTGCAGTACTCAATGCAGTAAACAGCTCATGTTCTGTACTCCAGAACTCAGTATAGTAAACAGATCCTGTTCTGTACTCCAGCTATCAATACATTTAACAGGTCCTGTTCAGTTCTCCAGCACTCAGTACATTAAACAGCTCATGTTCTGAAATCCAGCATTCAGTACAGTAAACAGGTCCTGTTCTGTATGCAAGTTCTCAGTACAATAAACAATTCCTGTTCTGTACCTCCAGCACTCCGTACAGTAAACAAGTCCTGTCCTGTATTCAGCTATCAGTACTTAATGGGTCCTGCTCAGTTCTCCAGCACTCAGTACAGTAAACAGGTCCTGTTCTGTACTCCAGATTTCAGCACAGTAAACACGTCCTGTTCTGTATTCCAGTTCTAAGTACATTTAACAAGTCCTGTTCTGTACTCCATGTCTCAGTACAGTAAACACGCCCTGCACTCCAGATATCATACAGCAAACAAGTTCTGTTCTGTACTCCAGATATCAGTACTATAAACAGGTCCTATTCTGTACCCCAGATCTCAGTACAGTAAAGAGAGCCTATTCTGTACTGCAGCACACAATACAACAAACAGGTCCTATTCTATACGCCAACTCTCAGTACAGTAAACATCTATTCTGTACGCCAGCTATCAATACAGTAAATAGGTGCTGTTCTGTACCCCAGCTCTCTGAACAGTAAACAGAACCTATTCTGTACTCCAGCACACAGCATATTAAACAGATCCTGTTCTATAATCCAGCATTCAGTGCAGTAAGCAGGTCCTGTTCTGTACACCAGCTCTCAGTACAGTCAATAGGTCCTGTACTGTATGCCAAGTCTCTGTACAGTAAACATAGCCTGTTCTATACTCCAGCATATGGTATATTAAACAGGTCCTGTTCTATAATCCAGCACACAGCACAGTAAACAGGTCCTGTTCTATAGTCCAGCACTCAGTACAGTAAACAGGTCATGTTCTGTATCCAGCATTCAGTACAGTAAACAAGTCCTGTCCTGTAGTCCAGCACTCACTACAGTAAACAGTTCCTATTCTATAATGCAGCACTTAGTACAGTAACCAGGTCCTGTTCTATAGTCCAGCACTCAGTACAGTAACCAGGTCCTGTTCTATAGTCCAGCACTTAGTACAGTAACCAGGTCCTGTTCTATAGTCCAGCACTCAGTACAGTAACCAGGTCCTGTTCTATAGTCCAGCACTTAGTACAGTAACCAGGTCCTGTTCTATAGTCCAGCACTCAGTACAGTAACCAGGTCCTGTTCTATAGTCCAACACTCAGTACAGTAAACAGGTCATGTTCTGTATCCAGCATTCAGTACAGTAAACAAGTCCTGTCCTGTAGTCCAGCACTCACTACAGTAAACAGTTCCTATTCTATAATGCAGCACTTAGTACAGTAACCAGGTCCTGTTCTATAGTCCAGCACTTAGTACAGTAACCAGGTCCTGTTCTATAGTCCAGCACTTAGTACAGTAACCAGGTCCTGTTCTATAGTCCAGCACTCAGTACAGTAACCAGGTCCTGTTCTATAGTCCAGCACTTAGTACAGTAACCAGGTCCTGTTCTATAGTCCAGCACTTAGTACAGTAACCAGGTCCTGTTCTATAGTCCAGCACTTAGTACAGTAACCAGGTCCTGTTCTATAGTCCAGCACTCAGTACAATAAACAGGTCCTGTTCTATACTCCAGCATTCAGTGTAGTAAACAGGTCCTTTTCTGTACTCCAGCTCTCAGTGCTATAAATAATAGCTGTTCCGTACACCAGCTCGCAGTACAGTCAATAGGTCCTGTACTGTACTCCAAGTCTCTTTACAGTAAGCAGAGCCTGTTTTATACTCCAGCATACAGTTTATTGATAAGGTCCTGTTCTATAATTCAGCAAACAGCACAGTAAACAGGTGCTGTTCAGTTCTACAGCACTCAGTACAGTAAACAGCTCATGTTCTGTACTCCATGTCCAAGTACAGTTCACAGGTTCTGTTCTGAATTCCAGCATTCAGTACAGTAAATGAGTCCTGTTCTGTACTCCAGCACTCAGTAGAGTAAACTGGGCCTGTTCTATACTCCAGTTCTAAGTACATTAAACAAGTCCTGTTCTGATCTCCATATCTCAGTACAGCAAACAGATCCAGTTCTGTACTCCACATTTCAGCACAGTAAACAGGTCATGTTCTGTACTCCAGTTCTAAGTACATTTAACAAGTCCTGTTCTGTACTCCAAATCTCAGTACAGTAAACACACCCTGTACTCCAGATTTCAGTACAGTAAACAGAGCCTGTTCTGAACTCCAGCACTCAATACAATAAACAGGTCCTGTTCTATACTCCAATATGCTGTGTGCTGGAGTACAGAATGCATCTATTCTGTACTCCAGCTGTCAGTACAGTAAACAGGTGCTGTTCTGTACCCCAGCTCTCTGTACAGTAAACAAAGCCTGTTCTGTACTCCAGCACACAGCATATTAAACAGGTCCTGTTTAATAATCCAGCACAATGTACAGTAAACAGATCCTGTTCTGTACACCAGTTGTCAGTACAATAACCAGGTCCTGTACTGTTCTCCAGCACTCAGTACAGTAAACAGGTCATGTTCTGAACTCCAGCTCTCAGTACAGTAAACAGGTCCTGTTCTATACCACATCACCCATTACAATAAACAGGTCCTGTTCCGTACACCAGTTCTCAGTACAGTAAAAAGATTGTGTACTGTAATCCAACACTCAGTACACTAAACAGGTCCTGTCCTACACTCCATCATACAGTACAGTAAATGGGACCTGTTCTGTACAACAGCTCTCAGTAAACAGGTCTTGTTGTATACTCCAGCATCAGTGCAGTAAACAGGGTGTACTGATCCCTGTCATATTGAATATTTGATCCCGATAACAGTGTGTATCTGATCCCGATCACAGTGTGTATCTGATCACTACCACAGTGTGTATCTGATCCCTATCAGAGGTGTGTATCTGATCACTACCACAGTGTGTATCTGATCACTATCACAGGTGTGTATCTGATCCCTATCAAAGCGTGCATCTGATCCCTATCACAGGTGTGAATCTGATCCCTATCACAGGTGTGTATCTGATCCCTATCACAGTGTGTATCTGATCCCTATCACAGCGTGTATCTGATCCCTATCACAGCGTGTATCTGATCCCTATCACAGTGTGTATCTGATCCCTATCACAGTGTGTATCTGATCCCTATCACAGGTGTGTATCTGATCCCTATCACAGTGTGTATCTGATCCCTATCACAGCGTGTATCTGATCCCTATCACAGCGTGTATCTGATCCCTATCACAGCGTGTATCTGATCCCTATCACAGCGTGTATCTGATCCCTATCACAGGTGTGTATCTGATCCCTATCACAGTGTATATCTGATCCCTATCACAGTGTGTATCTGATCCCTATCACAGTGTATATCTGATCCCTATCACAGTGTGTATCTGATCCCTATCACAGCGTGTATCTGATCCCTATCACAGGTGTGTATCTGATCCCTATCACAGTGTGTATCTGATCCCTATCACAGTGTATATCTGATCCCTATCACAGTGTGTATCTGATCACTATCACAGGTGTGTATCTGATCCCTATCAAAGCGTGTATCTGATCCCTATCACAGGTGTGTATCTGATCCCTATCAAAGCGTGTATCTGATCCCTATCAAAGCGTGTATCTGATCCCTATCACAGGTGTGTATCTGATCCCTATCACAGTGTGTATCTGATCCCTATCACAGTGTATATCTGATCCCTATCACAGTGTGTATCTGATCCCTATCACAGTGTGTATCTGATCCCTATCACAGGTGTGTATCTGATCCCTATCACAGTGTGTATCTGATCCCTATCACAGTGTATATCTGATCCCTATCACAGTGTGTATCTGATCCCTATCACAGTGTGTATCTGATCCCTATCACACTGTGTATCTGATCCCAATCACAGTGTGTATCTGATCCCAATCACAATGTGTACCTGATCCCAATCACAGTGTGTATCTGATCACTATCACAGTGTATATCTGATCCCTATTGCAGTGCATATCGGATCCCTATGACAGCATGTATCTGTTCCCAATCACAGTGTGTATCTGATCACTATCACATTGTATATCTGTTCCCAATCACAGTGTGTATCTGATCCCTACCACAGTGTGTATTTGGTCACTCTTGCAGTGTGTATATGATCCCTCTCACATTATATATCTTTTTAAAAAATTTGTTCATGGGATGTGGGCGTCGCTGGCGAGGCCAGCATTTATTGCTCATCCTTAATTGCCCTTGAGAAGGTGGTGGTGAGCCGCCTTCTTGAACCTCTGAAGTCCGTGTGGTGAAGGTTCTCCCACAGTGCTGTTAAGAAGGGAGTTCCAGGATTTTGACCCAGCGACGATGAAGGAACGGCGATATATTTCCAAATCGGGATGGTGTGTGACTTGGAGGGGAACGTGCAGGTGGTGTTGTTCCCATGTGCCTGCTGCCCTTGTCCTTCTAGATGGTAGAGGTCGCGGGTTTGGGAGGTGCTGTCGAAGAAGCCTTGGCGAGTTGCTGCAGTGCATCTTGTGGATGGTACAAACTGTAGCCACTGTGCGCCGGTGGTGAAGGGAGTGAATGTTTAGGGTGGTGAATGGGGTGCCAATCAAGCGGGCTGCTTTGTCCTGGATGGTGTCGAGCTCCTTGAGTGTTGTTGGAGCTGCACTCATCCAGGCAAGTGGAGAGTATTCCATCACACTCCTGACTTATGCCTTGTAGATAATGGAAAGGCTTTGGGGAGTCAGGAGGTGAGTCACTCGCCGCAGAATACCCAGCCTCTGACCTGCTTTTGTAGCCACAGTATTTATATGGCTGGTCCAGTTAAGTTTCTGGTCAATGGTGACCCCCAGGATGTTGATGGTGGGGGACTCGGCGATGGTAATGCCGTTGAATGTCAAGGGGAGGTGGTTAGACTCTCTCTTGTTGGAGATGGTCATTGCCTGGCACTTGTCTGGCGCGAATGTTACTTGCCACTTATCAGCCCAAGCCTGGATGTTGTCCAGGTCGTGCTGCATGCGGGCTCAGACTGCTTCATTATCTGAGGGGTTGCGAATGGAACTGAACACTGTGCAATCATCAGTGAACATCCCCATTTCTGACCTTATGATGGAGGGAAGGTCATTGATGAAGCAGCTGAAGGTGGTTTTTCCTAGGACACTGCCATGAGAAACTCCATATCTCAGTGTGTATATGATCCCTTTCACAGTGTATATTTGATCCCTATCAAATTGTGTGTCTGATCCTTATCACAGTGTATATCTGATCTGTGTCCCAATATGTACCTGATCCCTTTCACAGTGTGTATCTGATCCCTATCACAGTGTGTGTCAGTTCCCTGTCACAGCGTGTGTCTGATCACTATCCCAGTTTGTATCTGATCACTATCAGAGTTTGTATCTGATCTCCATCACGATGTATAACTTATCCCTGTGACAATGTATCTGATCACTATTACAGTTGTGTATATGATCCCTATCACATTATATATCTGATCCATATCTCAGTGTGTCTCTGATTCCTATCACATTGTATCTCTGATCCCTATCACATTGTATGGCTGATCCGTATCACAATTTATCTGTTCACTATCACGATGTGTATCAAATCACTATCAGTGTGTGTATCTCATCCCCATCATAGTGTGTATCGGATCACTATCACAGTGCGTATCTGATACCTATCACATTGTATAATTGATCCCTGTGACAATGTATCTGATCACTATCACTGTGTGTATCTGAACACTATAACAGTGTGTATATGATCCCTATCACAGTGTGTATCTGATCCCTATCACAGTGTGTATCTGATCCCTATCACAGTGTGTATCTGATCCCGACCACAATGTATATCTAATCACTATTACATTGTTTACCTGATCCCTATTACAGTGTGTATCTGATCACTCTCGCAGTGTGTATATGATCCCTCTCACATTATATATCTGATCCATATCTCAGTGTGTATCTGATCCCTATCACAGCGTCTAACTGATCACTAACACAGCATGTATCTGATCCCTATCACAGTGTGTTTCTGATCCCTATCACAGTATGTATCTGATCCCTATCACTTTTTATACCTGATCCCCATCACATTGTGTATTGGATCCTTATTACATTTTATATCTGAGTCCCTATCGCAGTGTATATCTGATCCCTATGATGGCGTGTATCTCATCCTTATCGCAGTGTATATCTGATCCCTATCACAATGTGTATCTGATCCCTAACACGGTGTAGATCTGAACCCTATCGCAAAGTGTGTTTGATCCCCACCACAGTGTATATCTGATCCCTATCACAATGTGTATCTGATCCATATCATGGTGTGTATGTGATCCCCCATCACAGTGTATATCTGATTCCTATCACATTGTTTAAATGATCCCTATCACAGTGTGTATCTGATCCCTATCAGATTGTATCTGATCTTTATCACAGTGTGTATATGATCCCTATCCTTTGTATATTTGATCACTATCACAGTGCGTATCTGATCCCTAACAGAGTGTGTCTATGATCCCTAACACATTGTATATCTGATGACTATCACAGTGTGTATTTGATCCCTGTCACGTTGTGTAACTTACCCTGTGACAATGTATCTGATCACTATCACAGTGTATATCTGATCCCTATCACAATGTCTATCTGCTCACTATCACAGTGTATATCTGATCCCTATCACAATGTCTATCTGCTCACTATCACAGTGTGTATCTGATCCCTATCACAGTGTATATCTGATCCCTATCACAGTGTGTATCTGATCCCTCTCACAGTGTATATCTGATCCCTATCACAGTGTGTATCTGATCACTATCAAAGCGTGTATCTGATCCCTATCACAGGTGTATATCTGATCCCTATCACAGGTGTGTATCTGATCCCTATCACAGTGTGTATCTGATCCCTATCACAGTGTGTATCTGATCCCTATCACAGCGTGTATCTGATCCCTATCACAGTGTGTATCTGATCCCTATCACAGCATGTATCTGATCCCTATCAAAGCGTGTATCTGATCACTATCAAAGCGTGTATCTGATCCCTATCACAGTGTGTATCTGATCCCTGTCACATTGTATATCTGATCCCTATCACAGTGTGTATCTGATCCCTATCACAGCGTGTATCTGATCCCTATCACAGCGTGTATCTGATCCCTATCACAGGTGTGTATCTGATCCCTATCACAGTGTGTATCTGATCCCTATCACAGTGTATATCTGATCCCTATCACAGTGTGTATCTGATCCCTATCACAGTGTATATCTGATCCCTATCACAGTGTGTATCTGATCCCTATCACAGCGTGTATCTGATCCCTATCACAGCGTGTATCTGATCCCTATCACAGGTGTGTATCTGATCCCTATCACAGGTGTGTATCTGATCCCTATCACAGTGTGTATCTGATCCCTATCACAGTGTATATCTGATCCCTATCACAGTGTGTATCTGATCACTATCACAGGTGTGTATCTGATCCCGATCAAAGCGTGTATCTGATCCCTATCACAGGTGTGTATCTCATCCCCATCATAGTGTGTATCGGATCACTATCACAGTGCGTATCTGATACCTATCACATTGTATAATTGATCCCTGTGACAATGTATCTGATCACTATCACTGTGTGTATCTGAACACTATAACAGTGTGTATATGATCCCTATCACAGTGTGTATCTGATCCCTATCACAGTGTGTATCTGATCCCTATCACAGTGTGTATCTGATCCCTATCACAGTGTGTATCTGATCCCTATCACAGTGTGTATCTGATCCCTATCACAGTGTGTATCTGATCCCGACCACAATGTATATCTAATCACTATTACATTGTTTACCTGATCCCTATTACAGTGTGTATCTGATCACTCTCGCAGTGTGTATATGATCCCTCTCACATTATATATCTGATCCATATCTCTGTGTGTATCTGATCCCTATCACAGTGTGTTTCTGATCCCTATCACAGTATGTATCTGATCCCTATCACTTTTTATACCTGATCCCCATCACATTGTGTATTGGATCCTTATTACATTTTATATCTGAGTCCCTATCGCAGTGTATATCTGATCCCTATGATGGCGTGTATCTCATCCTTATCGCAGTGTATATCTGATCCCTATCACAATGTGTATCTGATCCCTAACACGGTGTAGATCTGAACCCTATCGCAAAGTGTGTTTGATCCCCACCACAGTGTATATCTGATCCCTATCACAATGTGTATCTGATCCATATCATGGTGTGTATGTGATCCCCCATCACAGTGTATATCTGATTCCTATCACATTGTTTAAATGATCCCTATCACAGTGTGTATCTGATCCCTATCAGATTGTATCTGATCTTTATCACTGTGTGTATCTGATCCCTAACACAGTGTGTATATGATCCCTATCACAGTGTGTATATGATCCCTATCCTTTGTATATTTGATCACTATCACAGTGCGTATCTGATCCCTAACAGAGTGTGTCTATGATCCCTAACACATTGTATATCTGATGACTATCACAGTGTGTATTTGATCCCTGTCACGTTGTGTAACTTACCCTGTGACAATGTATCTGATCACTATCACAGTGTATATCTGATCCCTATCACAATGTCTATCTGCTCACTATCACAGTGTATATCTGATCCCTATCACAATGTCTATCTGCTCACTATCACAGTGTGTATCTGATCCCTATCACAATGTCTATCTGATCCCTATTACAGTGTTTATCTGATCCCTATCACAGTGTACATCTGATCCCTATCACAGCGTGTATCTGATCCCTATCCTTTGTATATTTGATCACTATCACAGTGCGTATCTGATCCCTAACAGAGTGTGTCTATGATCCCTAACACATTGTATATCTGATGACTATCACAGTGTGTATTTGATCCCTGTCACGTTGTGTAACTTACCCTGTGACAATGCATCTGATCACTATCACAGCGTGTATGTCTGATCCCTATCATAGTGTGTATCTGATCCCTATCATAGTGTGTATCTGATCCCTATCATAGTGTGTATCTGATCCCTATCATAGTGTATATCTGATCACTATCATAGTGTGTATCTGATCCCTATCACAGTGTGTATCTGATCCCTATCACAGTGTGTATCTGATCACTATCATGTTGTATAACTTACCCTGTGACAGTGCATCTGATCCCTATCACAGCGTGTATGTCTGATCCCTATCATAGTGTGTATCTGATCCCTATCATAGTGTGTATCTGATCCCTATCATAGTGTGTATCTGATCCCTATCATAGTGTGGATCTGATCCCTATCACAGTGTGTATCTGATCCCTATCACAGTGTGTACCTGATCCCTATCACAATGCATATCTGATCCCTATCACAGCGTGTATCTGATCCATATCACGGTGTGTATCTGATCCCAATCACAATGTATATCTGATCCCAATCACAATATATCTGATCCCTATCACAAAGTGTATCTGATCCCTATCATAGTGTGTATCTGATCCCAATCACAGTGTGTATCTGATCCCTATCACAGTGTGTATCTGATCCCGATCACGGTGTGTATCTGATCCCAATCACAGTGTATATCTGATCCCAATCACAATATATCTGATCCCTATCACGGTGTGTATCTGATCCATATCACGGTGTGTATCTGATCCCAATCACAGTGTATATCTGATCCCAATCACAATATATCTGATCCCTATCACAAAGTGTATCTGATCCCTATCATAGTGTGTATCTGATCCCTATCATAGTGTGTATCTGATCCCAATCACAGTGTGTATCTGATCCCTATCACGGTATGTATATGATCCCTATAACAGTGTGTATCTGATCCCTATCACGGTATGTATATGATCCCTATAACAGTGTGTATCTGATCCCAATCACAGTGTGTATCTGATCCCTATCACGGTATGTATATGATCCCTATAACAGTGTGTATCTGATCCCTATCACAATGTCTATCTGATCCCTATTACAGTGTTTATCTGATCCCTATCACAGTGTATATCTGATCCCTATCACAGCGTGTATCTGATCCCTATCCTTTGTATATTTGATCACTATCACAGTGCGTATCTGATCCCTAACGGAGTGTGTCTATGATCCCTAACACATTGTATATCTGATAACTATCACAATGTGTATTTGATCCCTGTCACGTTGTATAACTTACCCTGTGACAATGCATCTGATCACTATCACAGCGTGTATGTCTGATCCCTATCATAGTGTGTATCTGATCCCTATCATAGTGTGTATCTGATCCCTATCATAGTGTGTATCTGATCACTATCATAGTGTGTATCTGATCCCTATCACAGTGTGTATCTGATCCCTATCACAGTGTGTATCTGATCACTATCATGTTGTATAACTTACCCTGTGACAGTGCATCTGATCCCTATCACAGCGTGTATGTCTGATCCCTATCACAGCGTGTATGTCTGATCCCTATCACAGCGTGTATGTCTGATCCCTATCATAGTGTGTATCTGATCCCTATCATAGTGTGTATCTGATCCCTATCATAGTGTGGATCTGATCCCTATCACAGTGTGTATCTGATCCCTATCACAGTGTGTATCTGATCCCTATCACAGTGTGTATCTGATCCCTATCACAGTGTGTATCTGATCCATATCACAGTGTGTATCTGATCCCTATCACAATGCATATCTGATCCCTATCACAGCGTGTATCTGATCCATATCACGGTGTGTATCTGATCCCAATCACAATGTATATCTGATCCCATTCACAATATATCTGATCCCTATCACAAAGTGTATCTGATCCCTATCATAGTGTGTATCTGATCCCAATCACAGTGTGTATCTGATCCCTATCACAGTGTGTATCTGATCCCTATCACAATGCATATCTGATCCCTATCACAGCGTGTATCTGATCCATATCACGGTGTGTATCTGATCCCAATCACAATGTATATCTGATCCCAATCACAATATATCTGATCCCTATCACAAAGTGTATCTGATCCCTATCATAGTGTGTATCTGATCCCAATCACAGTGTGTATCTGATCCCTATCACAGTGTGTATCTGATCCATATCACGGTGTGTATCTGATCCCAATCACAGTGTATATCTGATCCCAATTACAATATATCTGATCCCTATCACAAAGTGTATCTGATCCCTATCATAGTGTGTATCTGATCCCTATCATAGTGTGTATCTGATCCCAATCACAGTGTGTATCTGATCCCTATCACGGTATGTATATGATCCCTATAACAGTGTGTATCTGATCCCTATCACGGTATGTATATGATCCCTATAACAGTGTGTATCTGATCACTATCACAGTGTATATCTCATCACTATCACATTGTGTATCTGATCCCAATAACAGTGTATATCTGATCCCGAACACATTGTGTATCTGATCCCTATCTCAGTGTATATAATCCTTATCACAGTGTGAATCTGATCCCTATCACTGCGCGTTACTGTTCCCTATTACATTGTGTATCTGAACTGCGTCCGAATGTGTATCTGATCCCTAACACAATGTGTATATGATCCCTATCACTGTGTGTATATGATCCCTCACACAGTGTGTGTATGATTTCTACCATAGTGTGTGTCTGATCCCTAACAGAGTGTGTATATGATCCCTATCACATTGTGTATCCCATTCCTATCACAGTGTGTATCTGATCCATAACAGAGTGTGAATATGATCCCTATCCTTTGTATATCTGATCCCTATCACAGTGAATATCTGATCCCTATCACAGTATGTATCTGATCCCTATCACAGTGTGTATCTGATCCCTATCACAGTATGTATTTGATCCCTATCACAGTGTGTATCTGATCCCTATCACAGTGTGTATCTGATCCCTATCACAGTATGTATTTGATCCCTATCACAGTGTGTATCTGATCCTAATCACAGTGTGTATCTGATCCTAATCACAGTGTGTCTATGATCCCTTTTCACATTTCATATGTCTGATCCCTATCACAGTGTGTATCTGATCCCTATCATAGTGTGTATCTGATCCCTATCACAGTATGTATCTGATCCCTATCACAGTGTGTATCTGACCCCTATCACAGTGTGTATCTGATCCCTATCACAGTATGTATTTGATCCCTATCACAGTGTGTATCTGATCCCTATCACAGTGTGTATCTGATCCCTATCACAGTGTGTATCTGACCCCTATCACAGTGTGTATCTGACCCCTATCACAGTGTGTATCTGATCCTAATCACAGTGTGTATCTGATCCTAATCACAATGTGTCTATGATCCCTTTTCACATTTCATATGTCTGATCCCTATCACAGTGTGTATCTGATCCCTATCACAGTGTGTATCTGATCCCTATCATAGTGTGTATCTGATCCCTATCACATTGTATATCTGAGCCCAATCACAGTGTGTATCTGTTCCCTATCATGTTGTGTAAATTATCCTGTGACAATGCATCTGATCCCTATCACAGCGTGTATGTCTGATCCCTATCATACTGTTTATCTGATCCCTATCACAGCGTGTATGTCTGATCCCTATCATAGTGTGTATCTCATCACTATCACAGTGTGTATATGATCCCTATCTTGTTGTATAACTTACCCTGTGACAGTGCATCTGATCCCTATCACAGCGTGTGAAGATAGGAACATAGGAACAGGAGTAGGCCATTCAGCTCCTCGTGCCTGCTCCGCCATCTGATAAGATCATGGCTGATCTGTGATCTAGCTCCATGTACCTGTCTTGGCCCATATCTCTTAATAACTTTGGTTGCCAAAAAGTTATCTATCTCACATTTAAATTTAGCAATTGAGCTAGTATCAATTGCCATTTGCGGAAGAGAGTTCCAAACTTCTACCACCCTTTGTGTGTAGAAATGTTTTCTAATCTCACTCCTGAAAGGTCTGGCTCTAATTTTTAGACTGTGCCCCCTACTCCTAGAATCCCCAACCAGCGGAAATAGTTTCTCTCTATCCACCCTATCCGTTCCCCTTAATATCTTATAAACTTCGATCAGATCACCCCTTAACCTTCGAAACTCTAGAGAATACAATCCCAATTTGTGTAATCTCTCCTCGTAACTTAACCCCTGAAGTCCGGGTATCATTCTAGTAAACCTACGCTGCACTCCCTCCAAGGCCAATATGTCCTTTCGAAGCTGCGGTGCCCAGAACTGCTCACAGTACTCCAGATGCGGTCCAACCAGGGTTTTGTATAGCTGCAGCATAACTTCTGCCCCCTTGTACTCCAGTCCTCCAGATATAAAGGCCAGCATTCCATTAGCCTTATTGATTATTTTCTGCACCTGTTCATGACACTTCAATGATCTATGTACCTGTACCCCTAAGTCCCTTTGGACATCCGCTGATCATAGTGTGTATCTCATCACTACCACAGTGTGTATCTGATTCCTATCACAGTGTGTATCTGATCACTATCACAGTGTGTATCTGATCACTATCACAATGTGTATCTGATCCCTAACACAATGCATATGTGATTCCTAACACAGTGTATATCTGATCCCTATCACAATGTGAATCTGATCCTTATGTCAGTGTATATCTGATCCCTATCACAGCGTGTATCTGATCCATATCAGTGTGTATCTGATCCCTATCACAATGTGTAATCTGATCCCTATCTCAGTGTGTATCTGATCCCTATCTCAGTGTTTTTATTCGTTCACGGGATGTGGGCTTCGCTGGCAAGGCCGGCATTTATTGCCCATCCCTAATTGCCCTTGAGAAGGTGGTGGTGAGCCGCCTTCTTGAACCGCTGCAGTCCGTGTGGTGACGGTTCTCCCACAGTGCTGTTAGGAAGGGAGTTCCAGGATTTTGACCCAGCGACAATGAAGGAACGGCGATATATTTCCAAGTCGGGATGGTGTGTGACTTGGAGGGGAACGTGCAGGTGGTGTTGTTCCCATGCGCCTGCTGCCCTTGTCCTTCTAGGTGGTAGAGGTCGTGGGTTTGGGAGGTGCTGTCGAAGAAGCCTTGGCGAGTTGCTGCAGTGCATCCTGTGGATGGTGCACACTGCAGCCACAGTGCGCCGGTGGTGAAGGGAGTGAATGTTTAGGGTGGTGGATGGGGTGCCAATCAAGCGGGCTGCTTTATCTTGGATGGTGTCGAGCTTCTTGAGTGTTGTTGGAGCTGCACTCATCCAGGCAAGTGGAGAGTATTCCATCACACTCCTGACTTGTGCCTTGTAGATGGTGGAAAGGCTTTGGGGAGTCAGGAGGTGAGTCACTCGCCGCAGAATACCCAGCCCCTGACCTGCTCTCGTAGCCACAGTATTTATATGGCTGGTCCAGTTAAGTTTCTGGTCAATGGTGACCCCCAGGATGTTGATGGTGGGGGATTCGGCGATGGTAATGCCGCTGAATGTCAAGGGGAGGTGGTTAGACTCTCTCTTGTTGGAGATGGTCATTGCCTGGCACTTATCTGGCGCGAATGTTACTTGCCACTTATCAGCCCAAGCCTGGATGTTGTCCAGGTCTTGCTGCATGCGGGCTCGGACTGCTTCATTATCTGAGGGGTTGAGAATGGAACTGAACACTGTGCAGTCATCAGCGAACATCCCCATTTCTGACCTTATGATGGAGGGAAGGTCATTGATGAAGCAGCTGAAGATGGTTGGGCCTAGGACACTGCCCTGAGGAACTCCTGCAGCAATGCCCTGGGGCTGAGATGCTTGGCCTCCAACAACCACTACCATCTTCCTTTGTGCTAGGTATGACTCCAGCCACTGGAGAGTTTTCCCCCTGATTCCCATTGACTTCAATTTTACGTGGGCTCCTTGGTGCCACACTCGGTCAAATGCTGCCTTGATGTCAAGGGCAGTCACTCTCACCTCACCTCTGGAATTCAGCTCTTTTGTCCATGTTTGGACCAAGGCTGTAATGAGGTCTGGAGCCGAGTGGTCCTGGCGGAACCCAAACTGAGCATCGGTGAGCAGGTTATTGGTGAGTAAGTGCTGCTTGATAGCACTGTCGACGACACCTTCCATCACTTTGCTGATGATTGAGAGTAGACTGATGGGGCGGTAAGTGGCCGGATTGGATTTGTCCTGCTTTTTGTGGACAGGACATACCTGGGCAATTTTCCACATTGTCGGGTGGATGCCAGTGTTGTAGCTGTACTGGAACAGCTTGGCTAGAGGCGCAGCTAGTTCTGGAGCACAAGTCTTCAGCACTACAGCTGGGATGTTGTCGGGGCCCATAGCCTTTGCTGTATCCAGTGCACTCAGCCGTTTCTTGATATCACGTGGAGTGAATCGAATTGGCCGAAGACTGGCTTCCGTGATGGTGGGGATATCGGGAGGAGGCTGAGATGGATTATCCACTCGGCACTTCTGGCTGAAGATGGTTGCAAACGCTTCAGCCTTGTCTTTTGCACTCACGTGCTGGACTCCGCCATCATTGAGAATGGGGATGTTTGCAGAGCCTCCTCCTCCCGTTAGTTGTTTAATTGTCCACCACCATTCACGACTGGATGTGGCAGGACTGCAGAGCTTTGATCTGATCCGTTGGTTGTGGAATCGCTTAGCTCTGTCTATAGCATGTTGCTTCCGCTGTTTAGCATGCATGTCGTCCTGAGTTGTAGCTTCACCAGGTTGGCACCTCATTTTTCGGTACACCTGATGCTGCTCCTGGCATGCTCTTCTACACTCCTCATTGAACCAGGGTTGATCCCCTGGCTTGTTGGTAATGGTAGAGTGAGGAATATGCCGGGCCATGAGGTTACAGATTGTGCTGGAATACAATTCTGCTGCTGCTGATGGCCCACAGCGCCTCATGGATGCCCAGTTTTGAGCTGCTGGATCTGTTCTGAATCTATCCCATTTAGCACGGTGGTAGTGCCACACAACACGTTGGATGGTGTCCTCAGTGCGAAGACGGGATTTCATCTCCACGAGGACTGTGCGGTGGTCACTCCTACCAATACTGTCATGGACAGATGCATTTGCGACAGGTAGATTGGTGAGGATGAGGTCAAGTAAGTTTTTCCCTCGTGTTGGTTCGCTCACCACCTGCCGCAGGCCCAGTCTAGCAGCTATGTCCTTCAGGACTCGGCCAGCTCGGTGAGTCGTGGTGCTACCGAGCCACTCTTGGTGATGGACATTGAAGTGCCCCACCCAGAGTACATTTTGTGCCCTTGCTGCCCTCAGTGCTTCCGCCAAGTGGTGTTCAACATGGAGGAGGACTGATTCATCAGCTGAGGGAGGACGGTAGGTGGTAATCAGCAGGAGGTTTCCTTGCCCATGTTTGACCTGATGCCATGAGATTTCATGGGGTCCAGAGTCAATGTTGAAGACTCCCAGGGCCACTCCCTCCTGACTGTATATCACTGTACCGCCACCTCTGGTGGGTCTGTCCTGCCGGTGGGACAGGACATACCCAGGGATGGTGATGGAAGAGTCTGGGACGTTGGCTGAAAGATATGATTCTGTAAGTATGGCTATGTCAGGCTGTTGCTTGACTTGTCTGTGGGACAGCTCTCCCAATTTTGGCACTATTCCCCAGATGTTAGTAAGGAGGACCTTGCAGGGTCGACTGGGCTTGGTGTTTTGCCGTTGTCGTGTCCGGTGCCTAGTGGTCCGATGCCGGGTGGTCCGTCCGGTTTTATTCTTATTATGACTTTTCGTAGCGAGATTTTACAACTGAGTGGCTTGCTCGGCCATTTCAGAGGGCAATTAAGAATCAACCGCATTGCTGTGGGTCTGGAGTCACATCTAGGCCAGACCGGGTAAGGGCGGCAGGCTTCCTTCCCTAACGGACATTAGTGAACCAGATGGGTTTTTACGACAATCCGGTAGTTTCATGGCCATCATTACTGATACTAGTATTTTAATTCCAGATTTTTATTTTAATTAATTAATTGAATTTAAATTCACCAGCTGCCGTGGCGGGATTTGAACTCATGACTCTGGATTTTAGTCCAGGCCTCTGGATTACTAGCCCAGTAACATAACCACTATGCTACCGTACCCGTGTGTATCTGATCCCTATCTCAGTGTGTATCTGATCCCTATCTCAGTGTGTATCTGATCCCTATCTCAGTGTACATCTGATCCCTATCACAGTGTGTATCTGATCCATATCACAGTGTGTATCTGATCACTATCACAGTGTGTATCTGATCCCTATCACAGTGTATATCTGATCCCAATCACAATATATCTGATCCCCATCAGAGTGTGTATCTGATCCCTATCACAGTGTGTATCTGATCCCTATCTCAGTGTACATCTGATCCCTATCACAGTGTGTATCTGATCCCTCTCACAGTGTACATCTGATCCCTATCACAGTGTGTATCTGATCCCTATCACAGTGTGTATCTGATCCCTATCTCAGTGTGTATCTGATCCCTATCTCAGTGTACATCTGATCCCTATCACAGTGTGTATCTGATCCCTATCTCAGTGTGTATCTGATCCATATTACATTGTATAACTTACCCTGTGACAATGCATCTGATCCCTATCACAGCATGTATGTCTGATCCCTATCATAGTGTGTATCTGATCACTATCACAGTGTGTATCTGATCACTATCTCAGTGTACATCTGATCCCTATCACAGTGTGTATCTGATCCCTCTCACAGTGTACATCTGATCCCTATCACAGTGTGTATCTGATCCCTATCACAGTGTGTATCTGATCCCTATCTCAGTGTGTATCTGATCCCTATCTCAGTGTACATCTGATCCCTATCACAGTGTGTATCTGATCCCTATCACAGTGTGTATCTGATCCATATTACATTGTATAACTTACCCTGTGACAATGCATCTGATCCCTATCACAGCATGTATGTCTGATCCCTATCATAGTGTGTATCTGATCACTATCACAGTGTGTATCTGATCACTATCACGTTGTATAACTTACACTGTGACGATGTATCTGATCCTTATCACAGCGTGTATGTCTGAGAAAGGATATTATTAAACTAGAAAGAGTGCAGAAAAGATTTACTAGGATGCTACCGGGACTTGATGGTTTGACTTATCGGGAGAGGTTGGATAGACTGAGACTTTTTTCCCTGGAGAGTAGGAGGTTTAGGGGTGATCTTATAGAAGTCTATAAAATAATGAGGGGCATAGATAAGGTAGATAGTCCCAAAGGTAGGGGAGTCTATAATGAGGGGGCATAGATTTAAGGTGAGAGGGGAGAGATACAAAAGGGTCTAGAGGGGCAATTTTTTCACTCAAAGGGTGGTGAGTGTCTGGAACGAACTGCCAGAGGCAGTAGTAGAGGCGGGTACAATTTTGTCTTTTAAAAAGCATTTGGACAGTTACATGGGTAAGATGGGTATAGAGGGATATGGGCCAAGTGCAGGCAATTGGGACTAGCTTAGTGGTATAAACTGGGCGACATGGACATGTTGGGCCGAAGGGCCTGTTTCCATGTTGTAAACTTCTATGATTCTATGATTCTATCACAGTGTGTATCTGACCACTATCACAGTGCATATGTGATAGGGATCCGATGTTCACATTGATAGGAATCATATACCTACTGTGATCGGGATCATATACACACTATGATAGTGATCAGATATACAATGTGATACGGATCAGATACACACTGTAATAGGGTTCAGGTATACACTGTGAAAGGGATCAGATGTGCACAGTGATAGGGATCAGATGTGCACAGTGATAGGGATCAGATGTGCACAGTGATAGGGATCAGATATACAATGTTGTAGGGATCAGATATACAATGTGACAAGGATCATTGACACACTGTATATAGAATGTGATAGGGATCAGATACACACTGTGATAGGGATCAGATACACACTGTGATAGGGATCAGATACACACTGTGATAGGGATCAGATACACACTGTGATAGGGATCAGATACACACTGTGATAGGGATCAGATACACACCTGTGATAGGGATCAGATACACACTGTGATAGGGATCAAATACACACTGTGATAGGGATCAGATACACACTGTGATAGGGATCAGATACACACTGTGATAGGGATCAGATACACACTGTGATAGGGATCAGATACACACTGTGATAGGGATCAGATACACACCTGTGATAGGGATCAAATACACACTGTGATAGGGATCAGATACACACTACGATAGGCATCAGATACTGTGATAGGGTCAGATATACAATGTGATAGGGATCAGATATTCACTGTGATCGGGATCAGATATACAATGTGATAGGGATCAGATATTCACGGTGACAGAAATCATGTACACACTGTGATAGGGATGAGATACACACCGTGATAGGGATCAGATATACAATGCATTAGGGATCATATTCACACTGTGATAGGGATCAGATGTGCACAGTGATAGGGATCAGATACACACTGTGATAGGGATCAGATATACAATGTGATAGGGTCAGATATACAATGTGATAGGGGTCAGATATGCAATGTGATAGGAGTCAGATATACAATGTGATAGGGGTCAGATATACAATGTGATAGGGGTCAGATATACAATGTGATAGGGGTCAGATAAACAATGTGATAGGGGTCAGATATACAATGTGATAGGGGTCAGATATGCAATGTGATAGGGGTCAGATATACAATGTGATAGGGGTCAGATACACACTGTGATAGAAACATAGAAAATAGGAGCACGAGTAGGCCATTCGGCCCTTCGGGCCTGCTCCACCATTCAAAATGATCATGGCTGATCTTCTAACTCAGTACCCTGTTCCTGCTTTTTCCCCATATCCCTTGATCCCTTTAACAATAAGAAATATATCTATCTCCTTCTTGAATACATCTAATGACTTGGCCTCCACTGCCTTCTGAGGTAGAGAATTCCACAGGTTCACCACCCTCTGAGTGAAGAAATTTCTCCTCATCTCGGTTCTAAATGGCATACCCCGTATCCTGAGACTGTGACCCCTGGTTCTGGACTCCCCAGCCATCGGGAACATCCTCCCTGCATCTAGTCTGTCTAGTCCTGTTAGACTTTTATATGTTACGATGAGATCATCTCTCATTCTTCTAAACTCTAGTGAATATAGGCCTAGTCGACCCATACGTCAGTCCTGCCATCCCAGGAATCAGTCTGGTAAACCTTCGTTGCACTCCCTCCATGGCAAGGACATCCTTCCTCAGATAAGGAGATCAAAACTGCACACAATAATCCAGATGTGGTCTCACCCTGTATAACTGCAGTAAGACATCCCTGTTCCTGTACTCAAATCCTCTTGCAATGAAGGCCAACATACCATTCGTCTTCCGAACTGCTTGCTGCACCTGAATGCTCGCTTTCAGCGACTGGTGCACAAGGACACCCAGGTCTCGTTGCACCTCCCCTTTTCCCAATCTATCACCATTCAGATAATAATCTGCCTTTCTGTTTTTACAACCAAAGTGGATAACCTCACATTTATCCACGTTATACTACTTCACTCTCCATCTTAATGAGGAATTCTATCATGCTATGGTTGCTCTTCTCTAAGGGACCCCGCACAATAAGATTGTTAATTAATCCTTTCTCATTGCACAATACCAAGTCTAGAATCGCCTGTTCTCTAGTTGGTTCCTCAACGTATTGGTCTCGAAAACCACCACGTTATACTGCATCTGCCATGTTCTTGCCCACTCACCCAACTTGTCTAAATCACATTGGAGCCTCTTTGCATCCTCCTCATACCTCACATTCCACCCCAGCTTTGTGTCGTCTGCAAATTTGGAAATGTTACATTTAGTTCCCTCATCCAAATCATTGATATATATTGTGAATAGCTGGGGCCCAAGCACTGATCCCTGCGGTACCCCACTAGTTACTGCCTGCCACCTGGAAAAAGACCCGTTTATTCCTACTCTCTGTTTCCTGTCTGACAACCAATTCTCAATCCATGCCAGTATATTCCCCCCAATCCCATGTGCTTTAATTTTGCACACTAACCTCTTGTGTGGGACCTTATCAATGCGCCAGACAGGAATGAATAATTGTTGTAATTCCTGCACACGTTCTTTAAATATTAGCCATTGCCTATCCACTGTCATCCCTTTTAGTAAAGTTCCCCAATCTATCATAGTCAACTCGCACCTCATACTTTGGTAATTTCCTTTATTTAGATTCAAGACTCTAGTTTCGGATTCAACTACTTTACTCTCCACCTTAATGAGGAATTCTATCATGTTATGGTCGCTCTTCCCTAAGGGACCCCGCACAACAAGATTGTTAATTAATCCTTTCTCATTGCGCAATACCCAGTCTAGAATTGCCTGTTCTCTGTTTGGTTCCTCAACATATTGGTCTAGAAATCCATCACATACACACTGCAGGAATTCCTCCCCCACAGTATTATTGCTAATTTGGTTTGACCAATCTATATGTAGTTTAAAGTCACCCATGATTATAATTGTACCCTTCTTGCATGCATCTCTAATTTCCTGTTTAATGCCCTCCCCTACATCTCCACTACTGTTTGGGGGTCTATAGACAACCCCCACCAACGTTTTCTGGCCCTTGATGTTTCTTAGCTTCACCCATAGAGATTCCACATTGTGATTTTCTGAGCCAATATCCTTCCTCACTATTGCATTGATTTCCTCCTTTACTAACAACGCTACCCCACCTCCTTTCCCTTTTTGCCTGTCCTTCCTAAACATTGAATACCCCTGGATGTTCAGTTCCCATCCTTGGTCACTCTGCAGCCATGTCTTCGTAATCGCATCTATATCATAACCATTATTATCTATCTGCGCTGTTAATTCATCTACCTTATTGCAAATGCTCCACGCATTAAGACACAATGCCTTTAGACTTGTCTTTTTAAGATTGCTAGTCATCTTAGTTTTATTTTGCACTATGGCCCTATTTGTTTCTCGCCCTTGTTTTCTCTGCCTTCCACTTTTGCTTCTTCCCTTTCTGTCTTTTGTTTCTATCCTTGTTTCCCCCTCCTCTGTCTCCCTGCTCAGGTTCCCATCCCCCTGCCATTCTAGTTTAAACCTTCCCCAACAGCACTAGCAAACACCCCGCGAGGACATCAGTCCCGGTCCTGCTCGGGTGTAACCCGTCCCACTTGTACAGGTCCCACATTCCCCAGAATCGGTCCCAATGTCCCAGGAATCTAAATCCCTCCCTCCTACACCATCCCTGCAGCCACGCATTCATCTGGTCTATTCTGCTGTTCCTACACTCACTAGCACGTGGCACTGGTAGTAATCCTGAGATCACTACATTTGAGATCCTGCTTTTTAATTTATCTCCTAACTCCTTAAATTCACCTTGCAGGACCTTATCCGTTGGTACCGATATGGACCACGACTACTGGCTGTTCACCCTCCCCCACCAGAATGCCCTGCAGCTGCTCTGTGACATCCTTGACCCTAGCACCAGGGAGGCAACTTACCATTCTGGAGTCACGTTTGCGGCCGCAGAAACGCCTATCTGTTCCCCTTACAATTGAATCCCCTATCACGATAGCCCTACCACTCTTCTTCCTCCCCTCCTGAGCAGCAGAGCCACCCATGGTGCCCCGAACCTGGCTCTTACTGCTTTCCCCTGATAAGCCATCTCCCCCAACAGTATCTAAAGCAGAATATCTGTTTGAGAGGGAGATGGCCCCAGGGGACTCCTGCTCTCCCTGCCTAGTCCTTTTACACTGCCTGGCGGTCACCCATTTCCTTTCTGCCTGCGTAATCTTTACCTGCGGTGTGACCACCTCACTGAACGTGCTATCCACGATAGTCTCAGCATCGCGGATGCTCCACAGTGAATCCACCCACAGCTCCAGCTCCGAAATGCGGTTAGCCAGTAGCTGCAGCTGGACACACTTCCTGCACACAGGGTCGCCAGGGACACCTGTAGTGTCCATGACTTCCCACATAATGCAGGAGGAGCATATCACGGGTGCGAGCTGTGCTGCCATGACTTGCCTTAGATTAAGCTCGTTAGTTACTCCCTTTAAGTTCTCTAGATTCAGGAACTAGAGAACTTAAAGGTTGCACATGTCACTCCGCTTTCTAAGAAAGGAGAGAGAGGGAAACCAGGGAATTATAGACCAGTTAGCCTAACATCTGTTGTGGGGAAATTGCTGGAGTCTATAATTAAGAATAGGGTGACTGAACACCTTGAGAATTTTCAGTTAATCAGAGAGAGCCAACATGGATTTGTGAAAGGTAGGTCGTGCCTGACAAACCTGATTGAATTTTTTGAAGAGGTGACTAAAGTAGTGAAATGTCAATGGATGTTATTTATATGGACTTCCAGAAGGCATTTGATAAGGTCCCACATAAGAGACTGTTAGCTAAGATAGAAGCCCATGGAATCGAGGGAAAAGTACGGACTTGGTTAGGAAGTTGGCTGAGCAAAAGGCGACAGAGAGTAGGGATAATGGGTAGGTACTCACATTGGCAGGATGTGACTAATGGAGTCCCGCAGGGATCTGTCTTGGGGCCTCAATTATTCACAATATTTATTAACGACTTAAATGAAGGCATAGAAAGTCTCATATCTAAGTTTGCCGATGACACAAAGATTGGTGGCATTGTAAGCAGTGTAGATGGAAACATAAAATTACAAAGCGATATTGATGGATTAGGTGAATGGGCAAAACTGTGGCAAATGGAATTCAATTTAGACAAATGAGAGGTCATCCACTTTGGATCAAAAAAGGATAGAACAGGGTACTTTCTAAATGGTAAAAAGTTAAAAACAGTGGATGTCCAAAGGGACTTAGGGGTTCAAGTACATAGATCATTGAAGTGTCATGAACAAGTGCAGAAAATAATCAATAAGGCTGATGGAATGCTGGCCTTTATATCTAGAGGACTGGAGTACAAGGGGGCAGAAGTTATGCTGCAGCTATACAAAACCCTGGTTAGACCGCACCTGGAGTACTGTGAGCAGTTCTGGGCACCGCACCTTCGGAAGGACATATTGGCCTTGGAGGGAGTGCAGCGTAGGTTTACTAGAATGATACCCGGACTTCAAGGGTTAAATTACGAGGAGATATTATACAAATTGGGATTGTATTCTCTCGAGTTTCGAAGGTTAAGGGGTGATCTGATCGAAGTTTATAAGATATTAAGGGGAACAGATAGGGTGGATAGAGAGAAACTATTTCCGCTGGTTGGGGATTCTAGGAGTAGGGGGCACAGTCTAAAAATTAGAGCCAGACCTTTCAGGAGTGAGATTAGAAAACATTTCTACACACAAAGGGTGGTAGAAGTTTGGAACTCTCTTCCGCAAACGGCAATTGATGCTAGCTCAATTGCTAAATTTAAATCTGAGATAGATAGCTTTTTGGCAACCAAAGGTATTAAGGGATATGGGCCAAAGGCAGGTATATGGAGTTAGATCACAGATCAGCCATGATCTTATCAAATGGCGGAGCAGGCACGAGGGGCTGAATGGCCTACTCCTGTTCCTATAAGGAGTTTACTCCTCTAAATTACTCTTAATTTAGAGAATGTTAACTACACTAGGGACCTTGATTCACTAAAAAAAGCTACTTGCTATAAGACCTGCAGACCGTACCTTTCTTTTTACTTCAGTTACTGCACTGCAGAATAGTAGAAATACTCACCTGAACCTACTTACCAATCAGCTGCCTCCCCTGCGCCGCGTCACTTTTTCACTGGTGATATCACCTCTGGAACTCCGCTGCTGGTCTCTGTTTAGCAATCCCGCTTTATCCCCCTCCGATCTCCCTTAGCTCAGCTCTCCCGCTCTCGGGCCCTCCTTTATCCCCCTCCGATCTCCCTTAGCTCAGCTCTCCCGCTCTCGGGCCCTCCTTTATCCCCCTCCGATCTCCCTTAGCTCAGCTCTCCCGCTCTCGGGCCCTCCTTTATCCCCCTCCGATCTCCCTTAGCTCAGCTCTCCCGCTCTCGGGCCCTCCTTTATCCCCCTCCGATCTCCCTCAGCTCAGCTCTCCCACTCTCGGGCCCTCCTTTATCCCCCTCCGATCTCCCTCAGCTCAGCTCTCCCACTCTCGGGCCCTCCTTTATCCCCCTCCGATCTCCCTCAGCTCAGCTCTCCCGCTCTCGGGCCCTCCTTTATCCCCCTCCGATCTCCCTTAGCTCAGCTCTCCCACTCTCGGGCCCTCCTTTATCCCCCTCCGATCTCCCTCAGCTCAGCTCTCCCGCTCTCGGGCCCTCCTTTATCCCCCTCCGATCTCCCTCAGCTCAGCTCTCCCGCTCTCGGGCCCTCCTTTATCCCCCTCCGATCTCCCTCAGCTCAGCTCTCCCCCTCTCGGGCCCTCCTTTATCCCCCTCCGATCTCCCTCAGCTCAGCTCTCCCGCTCTCGGGCCCTCCTTTATCCCCCTCCGATCTCCCTCAGCTCAGCTCTCCCGCTCTCGGGCCCTCCTTTATCCCCCTCCGATCTCCCTCAGCTCAGCTCTCCCGCTCTCGGGCCCTCCTTTATCCCCCTCCGATCTCCCTCAGCTCAGCTCTCCCACTCTCGGGCCCTCCTTTATCCCCCTCCGATCTCCCTCAGCTCAGCTCTCCCGCTCTCGGGCCCTCCTTTATCCCCCTCCGATCTCCCTTAGCTCAGCTCTCCCACTCTCGGGCCCTCCTTTATCCCCCTCCGATCTCCCTCAGCTCAGCTCTCCCGCTCTCGGGCCCTCCTTTATCCCCCTCCGATCTCCCTCAGCTCAGCTCTCCCGCTCTCGGGCCCTCCTTTATCCCCCTCCGATCTCCCTTAGCTCAGCTCTCCCTCTCTCGGGCCCTCCTTTATCCCCCTCCGATCTCCCTCAGCTCAGCTCTCCCGCTCTCGGGCCCTCCTTTATCCCCCTCCGATCTCCCTTAGCTCAGCTCTCCCGCTCTCGGGCCCTCCTTTATCCACCTCCGATCTCACTCAGCTCAGCTCTCCCGCTCTCGGGCCCTCCTTTATCCCCCTCCGATCTCCCTTAGCTCAGCTCTCCCGCTCTCGGGCCCTCCTTTATCCACCTCCGATCTCCCTTAGCTCAGCTCTCCCCCTCTCGGGCCCTCCTTTATCCCCCTCCGATCTCCCTCAGCTCAGCTCCCCCGCTCTCGGGCCCTCCTTTATCCCCCTCCCTCCGATCTCCCTTAGCTCAGCTCTCCCGCTCTCGGGCCCTCCTTTATGCCCCTCCGATCTCCCTTAGCTCAGCTCTCCCGCTCTCGGGCCCTCCTTTATCCCCTCCGATCTCCCTTAGCTCAGCTCTCCCGCTCTCGGGCCCTCCTTTATCCCCCTCCGATCTCCCTCAGCTCAGCTCTCCCGCTCTCGGGCCCTCCTTTATCCCCCTCCGATCTCCCTCAGCTCAGCTCTCCCGCTCTCGGGCCCTCCTTTATCCCCCTCCGATCTCCCTTAGCTCAGCTCTCCCGCTCTCGGGCCCTCCTTTATCCCCCTCCGATCTCCCTTAGCTCAGCTCTCCCCCTCTCGGGCCCTCCTTTATCCCCCTCCGATCTCCCTTAGCTCAGCTCTCCCGCTCTCGGGCCCTCCTTTATCCCCCTCCGATCTCCCTTAGCTCAGCTCTCCCGCTCTCGGGCCCTCCTTTATCCCCCTCCGATCTCGCTCAGCTCAGCTCTCCCGCTCTCGGGCCCTCCTTTATCCCCCTCCGATCTCCCTTAGCTCAGCTCTCTCGCTCTCGGGCCCTCCTTTATCCACCTCCGATCTCCCTCAGCTCAGCTCTCCCGCTCTCGGGCCCTCCTTTATCCCCCTCCGATCTCCCTTAGCTCAGCTCTCTCGCTCTCGGGCCCTCCTTTATCCACCTCCGATCTCCCTCAGCTCAGCTCTCTCGCTCTCGGGCCCTCCTTTATCCCCCTCCGATCTCACTCAGCTCAGCTCTCCCGCTCTCGGGCCCTCCTTTATCCCCCTCCGATCTCCCTTAGCTCAGCTCTCCCGCTCTCGGGCCCTCCTTTATCCGCCTCCGATCTCCCTTAGCTCAGCGAGTGACTCGCCTCCTGACTCCCCAAAGCCTTTCCACCATCTACAAGGCACAAGTCAGGAGTGTGATGGAATACTTTCCACTTGCCTGGATGAGTGCAGCTCCAACAACACTCAAGAAGCTCGACACCATCCAGGACAAAGCAGCCCGCTTGATTGGCACCCCATCCACCACCTTAAACATTCACTCCCTTCACCACCGGCACACTGTGGCTGCAGTGTGTACCATCCACAAGATGCACTGCAGCAACTCGCCAAGGCTTCTTCGACAGCACCTCCCGCGACCTCTACCACCCAGAAGGACAAGGGCAGCAGGCACATGGGAACAACACCACCTGAACGTTCCCCTCCAAGTCACACCCCATCCTGACTTGGAAATATATCGCCGTTCCTTCATCGTCGCTGGGTCAAAATCCTGGAACTCCCTTCCTAACAGCACTGTGGGAGAACCTTCACCACACGGACTGCAGCGGTTCAAGAAGGCGGCTCACCACCACCTTCTCAAGGGCAATTAGGGATGGGCAATAAATGCCGGCCTTGCCAGTGATGCACACATCCCATGAACGAATAAATAAAAAATGTGTATCTGATCCCTGTCACAGTGTGTATCTGATCCCAATCACATTGTGTATCTGATTACGAATGCAGTGTATATCTGTTCCCTATCGCTGTGTGTATCTGATCCCTATCACAGTGTGTATCTGATCCCTATCACAGTGTGTATCTGATCCCTATCACATTGTGTATCTGATCCCTATCACAGTGTGTATCTGATCCCTATCACAGTGTGTATCTGATCCCTATCACATTGTGTATCTGATCCCTATCACATTGTGTATCTGATCCCTATCACGGTGTGTATCTGATCCCTATCACAGTGTATATCTGATCCCTATCACATTGTATATCTGATCCCTATCACAGTGTGTATCTGATCCCTATCACAGTGTGTATCTGATCCCTATCACAGTGTGTATCTGATCCCTATCACGGTGTGTATCTGATCCCTATCACGGTGTGTATCTGATCCCTATCACGGTGTGTATCTGATCCCTGTCACGGTGTGTATCTGATCCCTATCACTGTGTGTATCTGATTCCTGTCACATTGTGTATCTGATCCCTATCACAGTGTGTATCTGATCCCTATCACATTGTATATCTGATCCCTATCACAGCGTGTATCTGATCCCTGTCACAGTGTGTATCTGATCCCTATCACAGTGTGTATCTGATCCCTGTCACATTGTATATCTGATCCCTATCACAGTGTGTATCTGATCCCTGTCACATTGTATATCTGATCCCTATCACAGTGTGTATCTGATCCCTATCACAGTGTGTATCTGATCCCCATCACAGTGTCTTTCTGATCCCTATCACAGTGTGTATCTGATCACTATCACAGTGTGTATCTGATCCCTATCACAGCGTGTATCTGATCCCTATCACAGCGTGTATCTGATCCCTGTCACAGTGTGTATCTGATCCCTATCACAGTGTGTATCTGATCACTATCACAGTGTGTATCTGATCCCTATCACAGCGTGTATCTGATCCCTGTCACATTGTATATCTGATCCCTATCACGTTGTGTATCTGATCCCTATCACAGTGTGTATCTGATCCCTATCACAGTGTGTATCTGATCCCTATCACAGCGTGTATCTGATCCCTGTCACATTGTATATCTGATCCCTATCACATTGTATATCTGATCCCTATCACAGCGTGTATCTGATCCCTATCACATTGTATATCTGATCCCTATCACGTTGTGTATCTGATCCCTATCACAGCGTGTATCTGATCCCTGTCACATTGTATATCTGATCCCTATCACATTGTATATCTGATCCCTATCACAGCGTGTATCTGATCCCTGTCACATTGTATATCTGATCCCTATCACGTTGTGTATCTGATCCCTATCACAGCGTGTATCTGATCCCTGTCACATTGTATATCTGATCCCTATCACAGCGTGTATCTGATCCCTATCACAGCGTGTATCTGATCCCTATCACAGCGTGTATCTGATCCCTGTCACATTGTATATCTGATCCCTATCACATTGTATATCTGATCCCTATCACAGCGTGTATCTGATCCCTATCACATTGTATATCTGATCCCTATCACGGTGTGTATCTGATCCCAATCACGGTGTGTATCTGATCCCTATCACAGTGTGTATCTGATCCCAATCACAGTGTGTATCTGATCCCTATCACAGTGTGTATCTGATCCCTATCACAGTGTGTATCTGATCCCTATCACAGTGTATATCTGATCCCTATCACATTGTATATCTGATCCCTATCACAGTGTGTATCTGATCCCTATCACAGTGTGTATCTGATCCCTATCACAGTGTGTATCTGATCCCTATCACAGTGTGTATCTGATCCCTATCACAGTGTGTATCTGATCCCTATCACAGTGTGTATCTGATCCCTATCACATTGTATATCTGATCCCTATCACAGTGTGTATCTGATCCCTATCACAGTGTGTATCTGATCCCTATCACAGTGTGTATCTGATCCCTATCACAGTGTGTATCTGATCCCTATCACAGTGTGTATCTGATCACTATCACAGTGTGTATCTGATCCCTATCACAGTGTGTATCTGATCCCCATCACAGTGTGTATCTGATCCCTGTCACATTGTATATCTGATCCCTATCACAGCGTGTATCTGATCCCTACCACAGTGTGTATCTGATCCCTATCACAGTGTGTATTTGATCCCTATCACAGGTGTGTATCTGATCCCTGTCACATTGTATATCTGATCCCTATCACAGTGTGTATCTGATCCCTATCACAGCGTGTATCTGATCCCTATCACAGCGTGTATCTGATCCCTATCACAGTGTGTATCTGATCCCTATCACAGTGTGTATCTGATCCCTGTCACATTGTATATCTGATCCCTATCACAGTGTGTATCTGATCCCTATCACGTTGTATATCTGATCCCTATCACAGTGTGTATCTGATCCCTATCACAGTGTGTATCTGATCCCTATCACAGTGTGTATCTGATCCCTATCACAGTGTGTATCTGATCCCTATCACGTTGTGTATCTGATCCCTATCACATTGTGTATCTGATCCCTATCACAGTGTGTATCTGATCCCTATCACAGTGTGTATCTGATCCCTATCACAGTGTGTATCTGATCCCTATCACGTTGTGTATCTGATCCCTATCACGTTGTGTATCTGATCCCTATCACGGTGTGTATCTGATCCCTATCACAGTGTATATCTGATCCCTATCACAGTGTGTATCTGATCCCTATCACAGTGTGTATCTGATCCCTATCACAGTGTGTATCTGATCCCTATCACAGCGTTTATCTGATCCCTATCACAGCGTGTATCTGATCCCTATAACAGTGTGTATCTGATCCCTGTCACATTGTATATCTGATCCCAATCACAATGTGTATCTGATCACTAATGCAGTGTATATCTGTTCCCTATCGCTGTGCATATCTGATCACTATCACAATTTGTATCTGATCACTAATGCAGTTTGTATCTGATCACTATCATAGTGTGTATTTGATCACTAATGCAGTGGGTATCTGGTCACTCTCACATTGTATATCTGATCCCTATCACAGTGTGTATCTGATCACTGATGCAGTTTGTATCTGATCACTATCGTAGTGTGTATTTGATCACTAATGTGTTGTGTATCTGATGACTCATGCGGTGTATTATATAAATGTCACTTTGTTCTGAGTATAATGGCGCCCTCTGCTGTGGCGAAGCAGAGATCACGGCTTTTTCTCATTCCCTTTTTGTGTATTTCACTGGACTGTGTACAATTCCCAGTCATTAAATAGCACAACGTGGATAAGTGTCCGCTATTCAGTAAATGAATCAATATCAAGAGATATTGGTTCATTTACTGAATTACCTTTGTGATATTCAGGAATGCTCAGTCAACATTTTCTCATTTCTTTGGAACTTTAGGTCGTGATGATGCAAATCATGTTGAACTTGCGAAAAATTTTTGGCTCACTCCCGCTCTCCGAAGAAGCTCCAGATTGGTCAGATTGCTATGTCACTGAAATGTTACTCCTGTTCTCTATAACGTGAACTTGACTTACGGATGCACAAGGAAGGTGCTGTGTGTTTATTAATAGTCCAAATACAGTCAGAATCTCCATCATCCCATGCAGGACCCAAATGTGTAATAAAAACAGGAAAGTGCTGGAGATACTTAAGAGCATCAGCTTCGAAAAAGAGGTATAGAAAGGCCCAGGATGAGCGTGGCCCATGCGGAGGGTCGCTCTGACTGCCTGCCTCTTCTCTGGCCGGGGAAAGGGAGCATGAGGTGTCCACCGGTACACTTGAGGCCTTCCGAGACTGGGAATAGAGTGTCTGATGGACACGGACAATCATATCATCATTTGGTTTTTTTGAATTTCCTTTTGTTTCTTGTTTTTGTTTAGATTAGACTTTTATATTTAAATTAAATTAGTTGTGCCTCCTCAAAGGGGGCACTTGCCAATTTGTTTTCTTGATAGTGGCACCGAGTCAACCCAGTGTCACCATATTTGATTGATTTAAAAAAGACATCGGAAAAGAGGTAAGTTAACCTTTCAGGTCCAGTTCCGATGAAGGATCACCACCCGATACATTAACTTGTCTTTTCTCTTTCTGGATCCTGACAGACCGGCAGTGTATTGCCAGCATACTCAGTTGTTTGTTTTTTTTTATTCCTTTTTCCTCTCGTCCCCTCACCAGTGTTTGTTTTTAACAGAAAACCCAAAAGGGTTTGAATCATAGAACGTAAGAAAGGGTTCGCTCAGGTCTCCTCTGATGTGGATTGAGCGATTCCTCTTTATCACTGATGTTAAAGAGAGCAGTGTGCAGCATGGTGAATGGATGCGCTCAGATACAGGCATGAATGGAAATCGCACAGCAGGAGCGAGTCTGTGAATGGGCCGGAAATCTCATTAACAATCCTAAAGCAATACGTCAGCTGGGGTAAAGTGACCATCAGCCAAAACCGTGTGAATCGGAAATGGTTCAAACATGTCTGGCTCTATTGTCCTCCCGAGGACGGAAGGATAGTCACAAGATGTCACAACCCTCTCCCCCAAAAGGGGGTCAATTGAAACTTTCAAGACTGAGATTGATAGATTTTCATTAGGTAAAAAAGTATCAAGCGATATGGATCAAAGGCAGGGAAATGGAGCTGGGGTACAGATCGGCCATGATCTGATTGAATGGCGGAGCAGGCTTGAGGGGCTGAATGGCTCCTCCTGCTCCTTTGGCCACAGTATTTACAGGGAGGTGGTGGGGGAGTCAGGGGGGTGGGAAACCCAGAAATGCAGGTAACCTGCCGAATTCAACTTCAGGACCTCATTTAAATTTTTTGTCTCCATTTCCCAGCTGGCAGCCAGCCAAATTGGCTACCTTACGGGAAGGCCTGCACTGGTAGGCCGCAGCCGGGGATCGAAAAGGTCAGAGGGCGAGATCGGAAAGGGCGGTGGGGGGGGGGGGGCGGTGTTGGGGAGATCGTGGGTCGTGGGGGAGAGATCGGATTGCGGTGTGGGGGTGTTGGCTGATCGGGGGAAGGGAAGCAGGTTTGCTTGGTGGGCTGGGGAAGCACTCCTGCTCCTCCTGGCCCACAAACAGAGCTCGAAAAGCACTTACATGCTGGATCCAGCCGTTCTCGCCTCCCTCCAGCTGCCAGGTTTCCCGAGCCCTGGGATACCTGGCCAGCCAGCATTAAGATCTAAAACTCTGCTAAAATTTGAGGCACGCAGCCTCATTAAAATATTTAAATAACCACCTCTGGAGAGCAGGTTAGTGGCCCGTCCCCAACCCGCCTCCGTTAAAACCAGAAGTGTATCTGATAGTGATAGTGATCCCTATCACATTGTATATCTGATCCCTATCACAGTGTGTATCTGGAGGCGGGTGTTGGGCGGCTTTCCAATTTCTGAAATTTTAACCCCCTCCGCCCGCACTGGGGGGGGGTTAAAACTCCCCCCTGTGTTCCTAGATATTTAACTGTAGCTTCTGCTTGTACTCTCCAATCTGTCCTTTATTTTACTCTCATATAGTACTAGAGGGAATGCTTTGACAGGAAGATCAGGCTGCCTGGCATTTCCAGTCGGGACCATTTGAGAGGAGCCAAAATTGCTCAACCTACGATTTCTCTCTTGCATCATGCGGGATGCTGTCTTGCCACAACTCCTCCTCCAGATACTGGGCCTCAGGTTCAGAATTCACTGCAGGGACAAGGACTGACGTTTCAAACGCTCTGTGCTATTCCACTGACTTCTATGCCCACCATCTGTTGCAAGCCTTCCTCGACTTCATACGCAAAGATCTGAATTTTCCACAACCTTTCCTTCAGCTAAGTTTTGTTAGCACTGGTCACATGACCTGCACCAACCGATCAGTATCATTACTAAACTGAAGTTGGTGTTTCTTATCGGGATTGGATGCGGTAATTCTGTTGAAAAGGTATGTTTTCTGTTATGTAAGAGCTTCCTCTGTTGTAGGCAGTAAGAATAATGGGCGGTAACAGCTTACATTTATACATATTTACTGGCAGATCTCCAATGGTGTTGCTCATAATGAGTCAGATGTGAGAGGTCACAAAATGTTCAAGAGCTTTGGAGACAAAAGGGAGTTTGGAGATAGGGCGGCTGTTTGTATGGACAGTGGAGTCAAAGGGTTGGTTTTCTGTTGTGGGGGTGTTGACAGAAAATCTCAATATGCACTCCCACCATATGTTAGGAATGCAGAAGTGGCAAATTTACACTTTTGTGCACTATTAGTGAGTTTGCTGGCATATACATCTTCAATAATGATATTTCCATAAACTAACAATAACCTCGTAAAGCACTCAAAAATTCATTCGTTTTTTGTATAAAAAATGTCTTAAGCCTCAAAAATGGTTTGGAAGAGAGATTTTTGACTGAATACACAAGCAATATAAAGAGATTGACTGAAAAAGAAATCCATTCACCATGAACAATCTTTTTGTTTTCTTTTCTAACATTCAACAAAGAAACGACAAATCACAAGTATTTCAGTGTTGTTCACAGCTCTGCTTGCATGATATAAGACAGCATTTGTAATCTCATAAATCCCCTAAAATAAAGCTTTGGGATTTAATAAGAGAATGACAGAAGGTAGGGGCATGGTGACTGTACACCGTGCCACCAACAGTGTAGACACACAGGACGTTGATGATGATTCTGATCAGGGCAGTCTCGGTGCTGTGGGCAGGAGGGAAATCAGGCAGGAGGGAGTCAAACAGGGAGAGGTGGGAGTTAGCTGGGATGGTGCATTTGAGGATGTCAGAGAAGGAAAGGAGGTTGGGAGTGCAGCATCAAGATGCCGGAGGAAGGTTGGAGGTTGACAATGTCAGCAAGCAATGCTCAGGGATTGGTAGTTGAGTGCTGAGAAACTGTGTTGGGAGGGGATCAAGGGAGCAGGTGAAGCAGCTCAGGGGAAATAAGTTTGATGAAAACTGGGGAGGAGATGGCGGAGAAAGTGTTGTGGTCAGAGGAGAGATGGGAAGGGGCAGGGAGGACAGTGAGACAAGACAAGGTGGAGGGAACTGAGCAGATAGATGGCCTCAGTTTGGGAGACTGAGAAGTCCATAAACTCCTCGCCCGATGTCAGAGACGAGGACCACAATATTTCAGATTATCTCCGTTATCTTTCCATCTATCGCCGTTCCTTCATCGTCGCTGGGTCAAAATCCTGGACCTCCCTTCCTAACAGCACTGTGGGAGAACCTTCACCACACGGACTGCAGCGGTTCAAGAAGGCGGCTCACCACCACCTTCTCAAGGGCAATTAGGGATGGGCAATAAATGCCGGCCTCGCCAGCGACGCCCGCATCCCGCGAACGAATAAAAAAAATTGTATTTCCCAGAGACCTACCATCTGCGCCCGTGATCTGATCCCAACCCGGCTCCTTCGCACATGGGTGAAGGAGGAGGTTTGTGTGGGGGGGAGAGGAGGAGGAGGAGCTCAGCGATGTCCTGACTCTCCGGGGTGACCCTGGGTGTCTGAGGAAGTTTGGTCCCAGAGAGGGGAGGCAGGTCTGGTGGGGTGGGGGGGGGTCAGGGCGTGTGGATGGACGGTGACGGAGATTATTGATGGTTATTATTATTTCCACCCTGGTGTGAGACTCCCACTTTGCTGAAGTGCTTTTTGCTCGAGCTGTTCGCCACCAAGCGACCGTTAAAAGGGGCCTGCGGTGCGGGCAGAGCCTGAACCCCCACCCCCACCCAGGGGAAAGCTGCTAGTACAGAGCTAAAGTGAATGGAAAGCACCGTCCGTCAGACAGATTGAACCCCGGGAGGTCAGACTGGGGGGGAGAGAGAGAGAGCCGGTAACGGGTGTGAAATAAAACCCCACTCCCCGCAAGTGACCGCCAGCGACTGTTCGAAATCAGCAGCGCGAACGCGTTCCGCACCTGCGCCTTCCGGCTCCCGTAGGACTACAGCTCCCAGGCTGCCCTGCGCGCCCCTGGCGTTACGGCGCCTGCGCGTCGGGCGGTCATGTGAGGCGGGGAAGATGGCGCCGGTGAGGGGTGAGGAGGTTGTGGTTTTGCAGCTGCTGTTGAAGGTAATGGGAGCGGGGCAACCCCGCACAGACAGTGAGCGGGGGAAGTCAGGCTTCACCTGCCTGTCCCGAACGTGTTTACTTATTGGGGTAACGGTGAGCTAAACCCGGCTGCTCTCCTCACCCAGAGAGCCTTTAATAGGAGGGAGTGAGAGTGACACAAACAACAGCCCCTTTAAATGTATGGCGCTGGGTTCACTGTTAGGATTTAAATCCTTTATAATAGATCGCCCTTGTAAACCAAGAGGGGTGAGTTTCACTCCAAGCACTTTGACACTTTGTGCAATCTCATCACTCCACAGATGGTTGGGCTGACGATGCATTTTACACTGGGAGGTTTCTCTCCTGAAGCGCATTTTGCTACGTTAAAGGCGCTATAATAAATGTAAGTTGTCGTAGTAATATCGCCACATTTTAAAACACCAGGTTTGAAAAATATAGTTGAAGCATAGAAGAGAATATTGTGCAGAGAAAATCTTTGGGTTTTCCTTGCCAATATTTTTTCATGCCCTCTCTTTGCTTTCCTAATTTCCTTTTTAATTTCACCCCTGCACTTTTTATACTTCTCTAGTCTTTCTGTAGTATTGAGCTCTCGGTGTCTGACATTAGCTCTCCTTTTCTTACCCTGTATGCTCCTTGACATCCAGGGGGCTCTAGATTTGGCAGTCCCACCCTTTTACTTTGTGGGAACATGTTTACTCTGCACCCCTTGAATGCCTCCTACTGCTCTGACATTGATTTACCTTCAAATAGCTATTTCCAGTCCACTTTTTTGCTAAATCACTTCATAGCTTAGTAAAATTGGCCTTTCCCCAATTGAGAACTTTAACTCCTGTTCTATCTTTGTCCTTTTCCATAACTATGCTAAAACTAACTGAATTATGATCACTACCATCAAAATGATACTCCTTCCACCTGCCCAGCCTCATTTCCAAAAACTAAATCCTGAACTGCCCCCTCTCTTGTTGGGCTTGCTATGTACTGGCTAAAAAAGTTCTCCTGAATGCAATTGAAGAATTTTGTGCCTTCTATATCCTTCACACTGTTTGTGACCCAGTTAATAGTAGGGTAGTTGAAATCCCTGACTCTTACTGCCCTACTGTTTTTGCACTCCTCAGAAATTTGCCTACATATTTGCTTTTCTATCTCCCTCTGTTTGGGGGTCTATAGTATACTCTCAGTAGTGTGACTGCCCCTTTTTTATTCCTTAACTCAACCCATATGGCCTCATTTTTGATGATCCTTCTAACATATCTCTCCTCACAGCTGTATACATTAAGAGCAAGAGGTTAACTAAGGAAAGAATAAGGCCTATTAGAGACCAAGAAGGTAGCCTTTGTGTGGAGGCGGAAGATGTTGGTATGGTTCTTAATGAATACTTTGCGTCTGTCCTCACAAAGAGAGGGACGATGCAGAGATTGTAGTTAAGGAGGAGGAGTGTGAAATATTGGATGGGATAAACTTAGTGGGAGAGGAAGTATTAAGGGGATTAGCATCTTTGAAAGTAGATAAATCACCAGGCCCGGGTGAAATGTATCCTGTTAAAAGGAGCAAGGGAGGAAATAGCGAAAGCTTTGACCATCATTTTCCAATCATCACTGGATACAGCATGATTCTGGAGGATTGGAGGACTCCTAATGTTGTACCATTGTTTAAAAAGGGAGCGAGGGATAGACCGAGTGATTAAAGGCCAGTCAATCTAACCTCGGTGATGGGCAAATTATTGGAATCAATTCTGAGGGATAAGATAAACCATCACTTAGAAAGGCACAGTGTAATCAAGGACAGTCAGCATGGATTTGTTAGGGGAAGGTCATGTCTGACTAACTTGATTGAATTTTTTGAGGCGGTAACAAGGAGGGTCGATGAGGGTAGTGAATTTGATGTAGTCTACATGGATTTTAGCAAGGCTTTTGACAAGGTCCCACATGGCAGACTGGTCAAAAAAGTACAAGTACAAGTACAAGTGCATGGGATCCAAGGGAGAGTGGCAAGTTGGATCCAAAATTGGCTCAGTGGGAGGAAGCAAAGGGTAATGGTCGACAGGTGTTTTTGTGACTGGAAGGCTGTTTCTAGTGGGATTCCACAGGGCTCAGTAGTAGGTCCCTTGCTTTTTATATATATACTAATGATTTGGACTTAAATGTAGGGCCCAATACTAGTTCCCTTGCTTTTTGTTATATATATTAATGATTTGGACTTAAATGTAGGGGGCATAATTAAGAAGTTTGCAGATGATACAAAAATTGGCTGTGAAGAGGAAAGCTGTAGACTGCAGGAAGATATCAATGGTGGGCCAAGGGTCAGGTGGGCAGTGTGAGGGTAATGCATTTGGGGAGGGCAAACAAAGCAAGGGAGTACACAATAAACGGGAGGATACTGAGAGGTGTAGAGGAAGTGAGGGACCTTGGAGTGCATGTCCACAGATCCCTGAAGGTAGCAAGACAGGTAGATAAGGTGGTTAAGAAGGCATATGGAATACTTTCCTTTATTTGCCGAGGCATAGAATATAAGATAATACAATATAATATATGCACCGGGTATGATAGCATAGTGGTTATGTTACTGGACTAGTAATCCAGAGGTCCGGACTAATATTCCGGAGTTGTGAGTTCAAATCTCTGCCATGACAGCTGGGGAATTTAAATTCAATTAATTAAATAAAATCTGGAATAAAAAAACTAGTATCAGTAATGGTGGCCATGAAACTACCGGATTGTCGTAAAAACTCATCTGATTCACTAATGCCCTTTAGGGAAGGAAACCTGCCGTCCTTACCCGGTCTGGCCTATATGTGACTCCAGACCCACAGCAATGTGGTTGATTCTTAACCGCCCTCTGAAATGGCCTAGCAAGCCACTCAGTTGTTCAAGAAGGTGGCTCACCACCACCTTCTCAAGGGCAATTAGGGATGGGCAATAAATGCTGGCCTTGCCAGCGACACCCACATCCCATGAATGAATATTTTAAAAAATAAGAGTAGGGAGGTTATGCTGGAATTGTATAAAACACTGGTTAAAACACTGGTTAAACCACAGCTTGAGTACTGCGTACAGTTCTGGTCACCACATTACAGGAAGGATGTAATTGCAGTAGAGAGGGTACAGAGGATATTTACGAGGATGTTGCCAGGACTGGAGAATTTTAACCATGAGGAAAGATTGGACATGCTGGGGTTGTTCTCTTTGGAACAGAGGAAGCTGAGGGGGGATTTAATTGAGGTGTACCAATCCGAAACAAGGGTCCTAAATCTAAACAAAAGAAACTACGAAGGTATGAGGAATGAGCTGGCTATGATAGCTTGGGGACCATGACAGTGGATAGGCAATGGCTGACATTTAAGGAACGAATGCATGAATTGGGCACTGTTACACATTCCTTTCTGGCGCAAAAACAGAAAAGGAAAAACAGCCCAACCATGCCTAACAAAAGAAATTAAGGATAGTATTAGATCCAAAGAGGAGTCATATAAAGTTGCCAGAAAAAGTAGCAAGCCTGAGGACTGGGAGCAGTTTAGAATTCAGCAAAAAAGGACCAAGAGATTGTTTGAGAGGAAAAAATAGAGTGTGAGAGTAAAGTTGCAAGGAACATAAAAAGCGGACTATAAAAGCTTCTACAATTGTGTAAAAAGAAAAAGATTAGTGAAGACTAATGTAGGTCTCTTACAGTCAGAAACGGGAGAATTTATAATGGGGAACAAGGAAATGGCAGAGCAATTAAACAAATACTTTGGTTCTGTCTTTACGGAAGAGGATACAAATAACTTCCCAGAAATGCTGGGGAACCAAGGGACTAGTGAGAAGGAGGAATTAAAGGAAATTAGTATTAGTAAAAAACAATAGTGCTGGAGAAATTAATGGGACTGAAAGCCGATAAATCCCCAGGGTCTGATAATCTGTATCCCAGAGTACTAAAAGAGGTAGCCATGGAAATAGTGATGTATTGGTTGTCATCTTCCAAAATTCTATGGACTCTGGAACAGTTCCTGCAGATTGGAGGGTGGCAAATGTAACCCCACTATTTAAAAAAGGAGGGAGAGAGAAAACAGGGAACTATAGACCGGTTAGCCTAACATCAGTAGTAGGGAAAATGCTGGAGTCTATTATAAAGGATGTGATAACAGGATTAGACAAAGTCAACATGGATTTATGAAAGAGAAATCGTGTTTGACAAACCTATTGGAGTTTTTTAAGGATGTAACTGGTAGAATAGATAAGGGAGAACTAGTGGATGTGGTTTATTTGGATTTTCAGAAGGCCTTTGATGTCCCACATAAGAAGTTAGTGCAGAATTAAAGGACATGAGATTAGCAGTAATATATTGGCATGGATTGAAAATTGGTTAACAGACAGGAAACAGAGAGTAGGATTAAATGGGTCTTTTTTGGCGTGGGAGGCAGTGACTAGTGGGGTACCGCAGGGATCAGTGCTTGGAACCCAGCTATTCACTATATATATGAATGATTTAGATGAGGGAACCAAATGTAATATTTCCAAGTTTGCTGATGACACAAAACTAGGTGGGATTGTTAGTTGTGAGGAGGATGCAAAAAGGCTTCAAGGTGATTTAGACAAGTTGAGTGAGTGGGCAAATACATGGTAGATGCAGTATAATGTGGATAAATGTGAAGTTATCCACTTCGGAAGGAAAGACAGAAAGGCAGAGTATTATTTAAATGGTGATAGATTGGGGAATGTTGATATACAAAGGGACCTGGGTGTCCTTGTATGCTAGTCACTGAAAGCAAACATGCAGGTGCAGCAAGCAGTTAGGAAGGCAAATGGTATGTTGGCCTTCATTGCAAGAGGATTTGAGTACAGGAGTAAGGATGTTTTATTGCAGTTATACAGGGCCTTGGCGAGACCACACCTGGAATATTGTGTGCAGTTTTGGTCTCCTTACCTAAGAAAGGATATACTTGCCATAGAGGGAGTGCAGCGAAGGTTCACCAGACTGATCCCTGGAATGGCAGGACTGTCGTATGAGGAGAGATTGGGTCGACTAGGCCTGTATTCACTAGAGTTTAGAAGAATGAGAGGGGATCTCATTGAAACGTATAAAATTCGGACAGGGCTAGACAGACTGGATGCAGGGAGGATGTTTCCCCTGGCTGTGGGGTCTAGAACAAGGGGTTACTGTCTCAGGATACGGGGTAGGACATTTAGGACTGAGATGAGGAGAAATTTCTTCACTCAGAGGGTGGTGAACCTGTGGAATTCTCTACCACAGAAGGCTGTGGAGGCCAAGTCACTGAATATATTTAAGAAGGAGATAGACAGATTTCCAGACACAAAAGGCATCAAGGGGTATGTGGAGAGAGTGGGAATATAGTATTGAGATAGAGGATTAACCATGATCATATTGAATGGCAGAGCCCCATCGAAGGGCCGAATGGCCTCCTCCTATTCTCTGTGTTTCTGTTATGAGGGGCCTAGATAGTGTGGATAGGAAGGACCTATTTCCCTTATCAGTGAAGTCAATAACCAGGGGACATAGATTTAAAGTGATTGGTAGAAGGATTAGAGGGGAGCTGAGGAAATTTTTTTTCACCCAGAGGGTGGTGGGGATCTGGAACTCACTGCCTGAGAGGGTGGTCGAGGCAGAAACCCTCAACTCATTTAAAAAAATACCTGGATGTGCACCTGAAGTTCTGTGACCTACAAGGCTACGGACCAAGTGTTGGAAAGTGGGATTAGGCTGGGTGGCTCATTTTCGGCCGGCATGGACACAATGGGCCGAATGGCGGCCTCCTGTGCCGTAAATCTTCTATGATTCTATGTTTTCAGTGAAATTGTGGGGATAACGCGAAGATCTAAGATTTGGCAAGAATTATGGTGAAATTATGAAGAGTTTTGATAGGGTGAATATTTCCTCTGGATGGGGAGTCAGTGATGAGGAGGGTCATCAATTTAAAATTAGCACTGAGTGAGGAGAGGCAGTTAAGAGCAATCTCTTTACACAACGAGTTCTTGACGTTTGGCAGAGGGAGTAGAAGCAGAGAGCATTTCGGGAAGAGTAAATAAAATAGAAAGATGCAGGACTATGGGGAGAGCGCGGAGCAGTGAGATTAGTTTTGGATTGCTCTAGCAGAGTCTGGGTTCCTGTGCTGTAAACTTATATGGTTCTATGCATTGCATATATATGTGTAGGAGGAGACTTGCTATATTTTTAAACGGTGCTGTCTCCCTGAAAGATTTTTTTTTTGAGGGATATGGAATAGTAATTTGTAATTTTCTTAATTCACTATGTTGATGCATTGTGATTTGACTTGCATCATTGCTTTATGTTAAAAAACAGATGGAAAAGATTTGTCATTCTTTATGAAGATGAGGCCCCTTTAAAACCTGTTTCTCTGCCTAAAAAATTTCAACTTGAAGAACTTGCAAGTTGATTATCTGAGTTAAAGGACTTGCAGTATATGTCTTTCTGTAAGAAACCAGTCTCTGTTCAATTAAAGTGTCACGGTAATTAAGGCTGAGGAAGGCCATTTGGTCCATCTTAATTTATCCATTTGGAGAGATTCTAAAGTTTCTCCCATTGTAGCTACCTTGCCAGCCTTAATGCAGTGGCAATACTATCGCTTCTGAGTCAGAATTTTGTAGGTTTAAACCCCACTCCAGAGACTTGAGCACATAATCCAGACTGACACTTCAGTGCAGTACTGAGGGAGTGCTGCACTGTCAGAGGTGTGCCGTCTTTCGGATAAGACATTAAACCGAGGCCCAGTCTATCCTCTCGGGTGGATGTAAAAGATCCCACGGCATTATTCAAAGAAAAGCATGGGAGTGTTCCCAGTGTCTTGGCCAATATTTATCCCTCAACCAACACCATCAAAGACAGACTACCCAGTCATTTATCTAATTGTTATTTGTGGGATCTTGCTCTGTGCATATTATATCTGCCATGTTTGCTTACATTGCAATATTGACTACAGTGCAAAAGTACTTAATTGGCTGGGAGGTCCCAAGAATGTGAAAGGTGTGATATAAATTCAATTCCTTACTTTCTATCTTTACAGTTTCTTAAATGATTCCAGCATTTTTGCCTCCACTGCTCTATTTGGAAGGTCATTCCACAGTTCCATTGTAATATGGATCTTTTAAAGTGGTATTGTGATGACTGTGGAATTTACTTTAAGCCTAATTTACATGTTCTTTTTAAAGGTCTGCAGTTTCATTGATTCATGTGTCTCTGGACGAATAACCCCAGCTCTATTCAATTGAAAGGATTTACAGAATCTCACTGCTTTTTCCAAATAAAACTTTCTGTTGGCAAAATTCCCAAACGTCTTCTGTAGCCTTTGCAGCACAGTTCCCAGCGAAATAAAGGAAATACAATCATTCAGTCTCCCAAGTTACATTCACGTGATGTGAGACCTCAACTTTTCTGCACAACGTTCCTGAGACATGGGACAGTAACATTTAAGTCTTGTGCATTTCAGTACCTGCCAGGCTGTTCTGTGAACGATTGTGTTCTTTAATTTGAAATCAAGAATCTTTCATTTTTCACTTCTATGAGACCAACCAGGACCCCTGTCCCACTTGTAACAGGAAAAATAACTATCTCAAGGGTCGGTATTCATTCTATATTATATTATAACTAAACAATTCTGGTTCAGATTTCAGGAGCTTTAAATGGAAAATGGAGCTTCCAGAGTATCTAGATGCATCTCCCTTAGTGGGAAGTCCAGACATTTTATTGTATCGCGAGCAGCATCTCCTGTATAGTGGATTCAACTCTCTTCTCTTATTGGAAGTTCACTTCCCCCTTGACAGATCTGTCCTCTTCAGTTATAGCCTTATGTCTAACCTCCCTTTCCTCTCTAAGGTCCTTCAATGTGCAATTGCCTCCCAGTTTTGTGCCCACCTTTTCTACAACTTCCTCTTTGAAGCCCTGCAGCCCAGTTCCGCCCCACTCACAGCACCAAGACTGTCCTTTCAAAGTCACCAACAACATGCACTGGCTGTTTTCCCTCCTAGCCTTGATTTCCACATTGTTTGAAAAGGACGACCATGCTTCCCCCCCAACTGTTTCTCTGGTCCAGCTCCATGGGACCGCCCTTCCTTGGTTCCTGTCCTACCTTCCCAATGCAGCCAGTGCTTCTCCTTGAGCTACTCGTGGATCAATCCGTGACCTCCCCATCCCCCCTTGATTTGTATTGTGCCCCTCGGTGACATCAGTAGTACAGGATCATTTTCCACATGTATGCTGATAACACCCAGTTCTACCTCTTTACCACTTTCATAGACCCCACAAACACCCCAGTGTGTCGGACTACCTGTGGATGAGCCAGAATTTCTTCAAAGTCACCTTATTCAGATCCCACATGCCTTTGACTCCATCCTGTTCCCTGGCTACTTGCTCAAGCGCAACCAGACTCTTTGCAACCTCAGCATATGAAACCTGTTTGACATAGGTCGTGCCAATCAAAACTCAGCTTTATGTATCACCAAAACACCTAACTTCCACTTTCCTAATGTTTCCCATCTCTACCCCATTCTCCATCCCTGTTGCTGCTGAAACCCTTGTCCACACTGTCGTTACCTCTAGATTTAGCTTTCCAGTGTCTACTCACCAACCTCCCGATCACCACTCTCCACAAATTCCAACTTGTCCATAAATCTGCCATGTGTATCTTGCCCTACACTAAATCCCACTCACCCATCAACTCTGCCCTTGCAGACTTATACTGGCTCCCTGTCCCCAGTGCATCAAGTTTAAATCCTTCTTGTCATCCACATAGCCTCATCCCAATATACCTCTGCGATGTTCTGTATTTAAAGGTGCTTTATATGTCCAGAGGAGACAGATTTAAAGAGATTGGCAAAAGAACCAGAGGCACTGTGAGGAAAAAAAAATTACGCAGCGTGTTGTGATCTGGAATGCACTGCCTGAAAGGGTGGTGGAAGCAGATTCATTAGTAACTCTCAAAAGGGAATTGGATAAATACTTGAAGGGAAAACATTTGCAGGGCTATGGGGAAAGAGCAGGGGAATGGGACTAATTGGACACCTCTACCAAAGAGCCGGCACAGGCACGATGGGCTGAATGGCCTCATGCGCTATGCCATTTTATGATACTACGATATAAATGCAGATGGTTGGTGATGACCGGCTTGGATTGCTGTCTTTCAGGCTTCCTCTAAGGATGTGGTGAGGCATTTATGTCAGGAATGCTTTTCCTCTTCAGCGACTAGCTCAGTCAGGTTAGTTGACAGCGCTGTCAACAGCTTATCAGTGACCCCCGAGGAGGCGAAGCAGGTAAGAGAAAACTTGAGAGTGCATATGTATTCTATTTATGTATTTAATACATTTATAGCCTTATCTGCATCTAAAAAGTAAATCAATGGTTAGAGATGGGTGAGAGTTTGCATGGAAAAGGGGTAATGGCTGGCTTTTTTGAGGAGTGAGTGATGATAATTTTGAAAAGGAGGATGGCAGTGCATGAAGAGAAGGAACCACTTACAGTTTCAGCTAGCATGGGAGCCAGGAAGAGAAGTTGTGTTGTCAGGAGTTTAGTGGGGATGGAGTTAAGAGAGCAGGAGGTGGGTCTCAAGGATGAGATGAGTTTGCGAGATAATGAAGGAGGATGGGAGAGAGACTAAAGAGTAGTGGGGTTAAGGGTTAGGGCAGGTGGAGACCTGGGGGGAGATTTAGCTTGGTGGGGAAAGAGGGCAAGCAACAGAGACAGCTGAACAACAGGTGGTCTCTTAGTGATGAAGAAATCCATGAGCTCCCCACATTTGTTGTTGGAGATGATGGTGAAAGTAGTACGGGAGAGGGGTTTAAGGAGGCAGTTAGTCGTGGTGAAAGGCAGTTGGGGGTTATCTTTACTCTCCAGGATGATCCTGGAATAGTGAGCACGTTTGGCAGAGGAGAATGAGACCTGGTTGTGCTTGATGTGGTCAAGCAAGTTCTGGAAATGGATGGCTAAGCTAGTTGTGTTCCAGATGCACTAAAGTCTGCATCTCTTGGACTTCAAAGAGCAAAGATGGGACATACTGGGGGAATGACCAGGATGGGAGAGGGTAAGGTATTAGAGGGGATAAGGACGTTAAAGGTGGAAGTGAGAGAATAGTGGAACAAATCAACAGCTGCGCAGGTATCATGGCAAATGGAGGGCCAAAGGCAAGGCAGTTGGGAGCTTGAGAGTGCAGTCGTAAGCAGCTCGCAGCTGGGTCAAGCAGCGGTAGCTGAGGCCTGGTCCCAGTCCTCTGCCGCTTGACCCAACTGCCAGCAGGCTCTCAGGAGCAATCTGCGGTGACTAGTGTGGGGATGCCAGCAGAGGGGAACGAGAGGAAATGAATTGTTTAAAGGGGGAGTCTCACCTTTTTACAGAAAACATAACCCCTTCACTTCTGGAACTTGGGTTTAAATCCAGCAAAGAATGATGAGATGAAAGTCCCTCCCATGGCTGTAAATGAATTGTGTACCATGTTTGTGGCAGTAGTTCCAACCATAGCAGGGCTGCTAGTGTTCCAGATTTATCCTGCTTACATTATGGGGCAGATTCTCAAACACCCGCAGCAGCACTGAACCAGCTGCAGGTACCATAAGATCTGTGCAGATCTAACGTTTTTGACTGTGGGGCTTGTTTACCCTGGTAGCAGGGTATTTGGTATTGGTTCTAATGGGTGTGATCGACAGCACAAAACTGCCTGTTAATTTGTCAGCCTCATTCAGACTGTAGGAATGGCTGGTATGCAAAGCTGTAAAACCTCCCGGTGCAGTAGAGCTGAAGTAGATTTTTGAGGTGGAGTAAAGAGAACTGTACCCATACCTGATCTGAAGAACGCTCGATTCATACCCTCATTTTCTTTACAAAGCAAAAAGGCCTAATATCTATCCCCATTCCTTTTTGCCCCACAGTTGATCTGCTCCCTTCACAGTTTCACACGACTAGTTGTATTCCAAGGACTGACTTCAGCCGAAGAGATTCTCCCACTCTTTCCTGATAACTTCCATCAAAACCTGAAAAATCTGTTAACTAAAATAATTCTTGAAAACGTGTAAGTGTTTTTTTTTTCTGTTTCTCTTTTCTCATTCAGTGGCAGGTGTTGTTGGCTGCTCTGCTGCATATGGAGTCAAAGCCTCGCCACTCGGTTCAAACCGAAAGTGCCCACCTATTGAAATTGATAGTCAATCCAGGTTCTCCTCTAGTTTAATTTGCTTGCGTTTTGTGCTCTTCACTGATAAATGTTTCTTGTGCATCTGGGAGGGATTTATGATAAATTTGATTAAGAGGTCAGAACCATTTAAAAACGGAAACAATCACTTGTCAGCACTTGCAAATGTGGCAAATCTAAAGTGATGCCAAACAGTAAGTGCAAGTTCTTTCTTATATTGTCTGTCAATGTATCTTAGATCCCTGATGAAGAGCTTTTGAAGTTTGACACTTAATTTGAATAATGAGCTGTTAAATTAACATGAGCAGTTAACATATGGAGACCGGAGAGACCACTCATCTGTTTAAGTAAGCATTATTAAAAGATGTCGAGACTTCAAACTGGTAAAAGACTCTGTGCCTCTTAATACTCCAGTTCAGATAAGTGCAACTTTCACTTACTGTAAGGAGCACGGGTAATAATTAGCTCCTTTTGCTACCTCTAGACTTGACTATTCCAATGCTCTCCTGGCCAGCCTCCCACCTTGCACCCTCCGTAAACTTGAGCTCATCCAAAATTCTGCTGCCCGTTTCCTAACTTGCACCAAGTCCCGTTCACCCATCACCCCTGTGCTTGCTGACCTATACTGGCTCCCCATCCGGCAAGGCATCGATTTTAAAATTCTCATCCTCATGTTCAAATCCCTCCATGGCCTCGCCCCTCCCTATCTCTGTAACCTCCTCCATGCCAACAACCCTCCGAGATCTCTGCGCTCCTCCAATTCTGGCCTCTTGCGCATCCCTGATTTTTATCGCTCCACAATTGGTGGCCGTGCCTTCAGCTGCCTAGGCCCTAAGCTCTGGAATTCCCTCCCTACACCTCTCCGGTTCTCCACCTCTCCTCCTTTAAGACGTTCCTTAAAACCTACCTCTTTGACCAATCTCTTGGTCACCTAATGTCTCCTTACGTGGCTCGGTATCAAATTTTGTTTGATAATGTTCCTGTGAAGCGACTTGGGACGTTTGGCGCTATATAAATGAAAGTTGTTATTGTGGGGCTGGTGGAAAAGCAGTACAGGGATTTGGAGAGTTGTTTCATGCGGTATGTAAGCATGAAATTGGACACATCTCCTATTGTGAGCATTTGAGAGTTGGGGCAGAGTCTAGATGTACCCATGCAGGATCAGGAGATTTGGCGTGTGCAAGGACTGTGAGACTGTCCACCTGAAAGAAAATGATCTTCATTAAGATGATGCACCACTGTGCCTGTTTTCTGTGTTGTGGTGGTCTAAAATGCTGCTCTCTCAGACCATGTGAGGCTTATTCTCCGAAAACTAATTCCAAATGTCTATTTCAGAGCTACCTGGAGGAATGAAGCACTTACAAGCCAAAGTAAGGGAAACTGCTTTACTTTTTACCTCAGTCCATATTCTGTCAGCGTATTATATAAAGTGCATGCATTGCATGTGGTGAGATTCTTAGACATTAGTTAACGATGCCTTAATAATGCCAGTTCCTTATCCAGTGGTACTAGACTTTTTTTTGTTCTTTCTCTCCCCCAGTCTCCTTGCCCCATCTCATTGACATGGACTGGAGAGTGGATATCAAAACCTCCTCTGATAACATCAACAGAATGGCGGTGCCCACATGCCTGCTCCAGATGAAGGTATTAATGCGTGATTCGTGCTTGAAACACTTTGAGAACGCAGAAAAATCAGCATTTTTTTGTAAAACATTTTTCAAAAACAGCTTCAGTGCAGTGATTGGGCCAGTTGGCCAGTGTCAACCAGGCTGATCCCAATATCTTATAGGACACAGTTTACACTGTGCTAATTTGATCTTTCTCCCCAGCACCATGTGACTCCATTTGCCACCTTTTTATACTCTAATTTCTACCGTGTACCAATCATCTCTCGCCGATGTACCATAACTGATTAGGACAACAGTTGTACAAAGTTAAATTTTAGTTCTCTGCAAAACTGATATTGTTGGGACAAGAAAATCAAGCAAATCAATTACACAGAAGATGACAGCCAGAATGGCACAAAAATTGATTCTCTTGCTCCATTATATGCCACTGCAGTCAAGCATCATACACAAATAGTTTCTGCAATATGCAAGTGATTTGGGGTGATGGGGAAATAGGAAGAAACAGAATATAAGGAGATTGAGAAGAGACATAAAATCTTACAGCACAGAAGGAGGCCATTCGGCCCTTCGTGCCTATGCCGGCTCTTTGAAAGAGCTTTCCAATTTAGTCTCACACCCTGTTTTTTTCCCCATAAACCCTGAAAATTAGTCCTCTTTAAGTACATGTCCAATTGCCTTTTGAAAGTTCCTATGGAATCTGTTTCCACCACCCTTTCAGGTAGTGTGTTCCAGATCTTAACCCACTGTGTGAAAAAAATTCTCCTAGTTTCCCCTCTAGTTCTTTTGCCAATTATTTTAAATCTGTGACCTCTGGTTACCGACCCACTTGCCAGAGGAGCCAGTTTCTCCCTATTTGCTCTATTAAAACCCCATATAATTTTGAATACCTCTATTAGGTCTCCCCTTCACCTTCTCTGCTATAAGGAGAACAATCCCAGCTTCTCCAATCTCTCCACATAACCTTTGTGACTATGCACCCCCAGCTCCCTCTGCTCTTGCACCCCCCTCAAAATAGTACCATTTCGATTATACTGCCCTCTCCATGTTGTTCCTCCTAAACTACTTCACTTCACACTTACCCGCATTAAATTGCATCTGCCATGTGTCTGCCCATTTTACCAGTCTGCCTATGTCCTCCTGAAGTCTGCTACTAAGCTGCCTACTATTTACTACATTGACAAGTTTTGTATCATCCGCGAACTTCGAAATTGTACTCCCTATACCCAAGTCCAGGTCATTTATATATAACAAGAAAAGCAATGGTCCTAATACCAACCTCTTGGGGGACCCCACTGCATACTTCTCTCCGGTCAGAAAAACATCCATTCACGACTACTATCTGCCTCCTATCCCTTAGCCAATTACTTACCCAAGTTAGCACCATCCTTTTAATCCCATGTGCTTCTATTTTCCGAATAAGTCTGTTATGTAGACTTTATCAAATGTCTTTTGAAATTTCATTTATACAACATCTACTGCACTACCGTCATCAACCCTCTCTGTTACTTCATCAAAGATCTCAATCAGGATAGCCAGACACATTTATCTTTAACAAATCCGTGTTGGCTGTCCCTTATTAACCCATGCTTCTCCAAGTGAGAATTAATTTTGTCCTTGACAACGGTCTCTTGTTTTCCTACCACTGACGTTAGACTGACTGGCCTGTAGATACCAGATTTACCCCTCTCCCTTTTTTTGAACAGGGGTGTAATATTTGCAACCCTCCAGTCCTCTGGCACCATTCCCATATCCAAGGAGGATTAAAAGATTGTGGACAGAGCTTGTGTTATCTCCACCCTTACTTCCCTCAGCAACTTAATGTGCTTCCCATCTGGATCGGATGACACATTCCTGGTTTTCAAAATTCTGAGAGCAATGGGTAACTTAGATCCAAGCATATTATTTAATTAACAAGCTTCAAGTAAGAATTCAGATTATAAGGATTTGCACCATTCCATGTGGAGTAGTATATATAGAAAGAACTATGACTTATACCAGCTGTGTTGGTTGGTGCATTTATTTTTTTTTACAAAAAGAGCAGAATGGATGCCTGGTTGGGAACAGAATTGCGATACGCATAAATATATATAGAGATGAGCAAATGTCACAGTGAGTAAGGCTTTCTCTACGGACTGCATCTTGATGTGATGGGAAGGCTTGCATGCATCTATGACCCTGAGAGCAGTACACGTGTGGATATAACTCCACTGGTAGGGCTGCCAAGAAAGGTAGGAGCCAGACTGGAGACAGTTCACCGGTCCTCCTGGTAGGGGGTTGTGAGTCAGACTGAAGACAGTTCACTGGTCCTCCTGGTAGGGGGTTGAGAGTCAGACTGAAGACAGTTCACTGGTCCTCCTGGTAGGGGGTTGTGAGTCAGACTGAAGACAGTTCACTGGTCCTCCTGGTAGGGGGTTGAGAGTCAGACTGAAGACAGTTCACTGGTCCTCCTGGTAGGGGGTTGTGAGTCAGACTGAAGACAGTTCACTGGTCCTCCTGGTAGGGGGTTGAGAGTCAGACTGAAGACAGTTCACTGGTCCTCCTGGTAGGGGGTTGAGAGTCAGACTGGAGACAGTTCACTGGTCCTCCTGGTAGGGGGTTGAGAGTCAGACTGAAGACAGTTCACTGGTCCTCCTGGTAGGGGGTTGAGAGTCAGACTGAAGACAGTTCACTGGTCCTCCTGGTAGGGGGTTGTGAGTCAGACTGAAGACAGTTCACTAGTCCTCCTGGTAGGGGGTTGTGAGTCAGACTGAAGACAGTTCACTGGTCCTCCTGGTAGGGGGTTGTGAGTCAGACTGAAGACAGTTCACTGGTCCTCCTGGTAGGGGGTTGTGAGTCAGACTGAAGACAGTTCACTGGTCCTCCTGGTAGGGGGTTGTGAGTCAGACTGAAGACAGTTCACTAGTCCTCCTGGTAGGGGGTTGAGAGTCAGACTGAAGACAGTTCACTGGTCCTCCTGGTAGGGGGTTGAGAGTCAGACTGAAGACAGTTCACTGGTCCTCCTGGTAGGGGGTTGAGAGTCAGACTGGAGACAGTTCACTGGTCCTCCTGGTAGGGGGTTGTGAGTCAGACTGAAGACAGTTCACTGGTCCTCCTGGTAGGGGGTTGTGAGTCAGACTGAAGACAGTTCACTAGTCCTCCTGGTAGGGGGTTGTGAGTCAGACTGAAGACAGTTCACCGGTCCTCCTGGTAGGGGGTTGTGAGTCAGACTGAAGACAGTTCACCAGTCCTCCTGGTAGGGGGTTGTGAGTCAGACTGAAGACAGTTCACTGGTCCTCCTGGTAGGGGGTTGAGAGTCAGACTGAAGACAGTTCACTGGTCCTCCTGGTAGGGGGTTGAGAGTCAGACTGAAGACAGTTCACTGGTCCTCCTGGTAGGGGGTTGAGAGTCAGACTGGAGACAGTTCACTGGTCCTCCTGGTAGGGGGTTGTGAGTCAGACTGAAGACAGTTCACTGGTCCTCCTGGTAGGGGGTTGAGAGTCAGACTGGAGACAGTTCACTAGTCCTCCTGGTAGGGGGTTGTGAGTCAGGCTAACGACCTGTCCATGTAAAAATGCCTTTTGTTACGGAAACAACTCAGACAAGTTGAGTCTGTTACAGACTTGCATTAATATAAACATCAACTGTGGAGAACTGCGATCTGCTGGATGTAAGGCAAGATGACAGTCTGGAGTCAAATATCTTTCTCTGGTCAGATAGCAGTGAAAGAAATGGGTTGCCTCATGCGCACAGGAGACTCTAACTAACATCGGCTAAAGTCACTGGGCCTACTGATCTGTGGGTTCATTTTCTGGTCTGTGCTGAGTTAGGGCTGCTACAAATTCACCTTAGCGTTCCACCATCCTGCTGACACTCACTGCTAAGCTCACACATGAACAGTGGCCATTTCGCTGAGGTACTGAAGGGAGGCCCAGTACATGTGGAACAGTATCCTAACATGGAGTCAGCACCTTCCAGAAAGGAGGGGGAAAAAAGTGGGGAGAAAAAGAAATGATTGAATGCTGTATGGGGCAAGATGGTCCTGAGCTGTTGGAATCCTGAAAATGCCATGAAAAGGAAGGCAACCAATGTAGAATGTAAGATTCTGGAGTTTTACTTAGGTGGGAGAAACGTTCCAGAACCTTTCCTGGGGTCGGCTGCAGTTTGTGGTAAATTAGATTGCCCTGATCTGAGGGAATAGCCTTTTCGCATTCAGTGTTTTCTTGTGGAAAACGTTGATGCAAGTGAATGGTTTATGAAAATATTCCTCAGTTCAAACTTTTTTCTTTGTAAATATTGATACGAATGAGTTAAATTCAGTTTCCAATTGAAATGCAGAACTTGCAATTAAAATGTCTGCTAATGTTTGGGTGCACTGAATATTTAAAAATAGAATTCGAGGAGTACGCAACTCAATAGCATTCTTTTTAATGGTTTTATTCCGTATGGGGACATAATGTTTTTTTTTACTGGCAGTGGGTGAAAGAGCATCCCTCATCCTTGATGCGTGGTGACATTCTGACAAGATTAATGGCTTTGAGACAACTGCTGTGAATTTATAGAGGAATAATTGCTGTTGGTTATCGGGAAATCTTGTGCCCAGTAATTTTTCTTGTTCTGCGGTAGACATGTACAGAATGTTATTTTTCTAGGTATGTTGAAATTCGCTGCTGTACTTACCGACAGTCATACTTGACAGCTGCAGCTGCCTAATTAAGACAGGTTGATTATTTTGCCTCAGGACTTAAATCCACCAACGCACTGTTGTCAAATAATAGTCTCTATGCTATGGGGCAATGAGATTACTTAGGATGCAATATGGGATAGGGAATGTGTTGCTGTCACTAGGTCAGGTGCAGTCAACATTAAATAACCATACCTGAATCCCAATGGAAGAAACCTCTTCCCATCCGCTCCCAGTGAACAGAATGTTAGTGGAGCACGCTCCTTCCAATTTCCTATTGGATAGAATTCCCGATTCAAGCATAAAATATTCCCTGGTTATCCCTGTTTCATCACACAAAATAGTCGATCTAACTGATATCAGGTGGAGATAGCAGCAAGTTCGTGTAGATTGAATCGCTGAGTGATGAGAATGGGCTATAGGATAAAGGTTGGCAAATTGACCATTCTCGATCTCCCAGTTTACGAACCTGATGCAATTGTGTAGTCTCTTGGACAGCTAGTTACGTCGTTTATCGGGATTCAGCTAAACTGTAGAAAGGCCACTTGGTTAAAATGTACTTTGCTTGTGCTATGTATGGCTAAAATAAAGTTCAGTGTAAAATTTAATAACTTCTATTGTCACAGCCATCTGCTTCCTGGCAACGTTGAGCGTACCTTTTCTAATAGTGTTGCACCTCTCCTCAGATTCAGGATGACGCCAGTGTCTGCCACGATGGACCCATCATTTCCACCGTGTCTCTTGAACTAAGTAAAGAAAAACTGGATACAATGTTGGACGGACTCGGTCGAATCCGAGATCAGCTTTCAGCTGTGGCAAATAAGTAGCATGTTTACTAACTGTCAGAGGAGTACAAGTATTGGACATGTTTAAAAGTATCATTTTTGGACCCAAAAGTTTGTTCCACTGCCGCTTCTTGTTACATGGGACTGTGCATTGATCATTTTTCAGCCTGTCTGTGAGGTCTGATTTCAAACATATTGACTGTGCGATTCCTGTAAATTTCCCCTCCGCTTTCTTCGCCATTTGATATAAAATGTCTTTTTGATGTTTTTCTTGTATCTTGTCACAACTTGTAGTTTTTCCTATGAAAAGTAAGCTTTGCATTACATACACTCGCCTGAATTCCTCGGTCTGATTGGCTGAGGGTCTCCAAATACAAAGTCCGTAGAAGGCTAGCACTTTTGTAATTAAAAGCAATGTCGAAACCCCTATTACTGTCTGTTGAAACTTTTATTTGCTTAACGGAGAAATCTTGTGTTAAGTAATGATGTAGGAAACAAAACATAGCAGTTTACTCATGTGTGATTTACATTTTTTTTAAAGATTTAACTGGAACTTGTACAGTGATGGGACCTAGACTCTGATTTCACTGGAATTGTGTTGATGTGTGGCTGCATGCAGTGTTCACCCTAGCGCTACAGAGCTGTACAGATTAGACTACATAATTGGCAATCTCTCACGTGATTTGAGTAATACTGCACTGTTTAACCTTTGATCGGTCATGTAGATGCCTTCAGTTTTTGAATGAGGTATGAGTAACAGAATTGAGACATGGGAGTATGTTGAAGGGTGGAATCTGAGCACTCTCAGGAACAGCACTGTGGAATGAATAGATAGTTAAGGTTGTTGGTACCTCCGCTATTAAGAGCTAAATTTTATACTGCCAGATCCCAGATGTTCAGGAAAGTATAAAATGAATATATATTATATTTACCGAGTAATAAGTAGGTGGGAGTGATTAAAAGAAAATCTAATCAAGGGGGTTCAGGGAACTTCACAATGTAAGATCATTTCAACCACAATATGAGATCATGATGCAAACCTTTCCCTCCTTCCCCCACCCCATATTTTTACATCTTCAGCTGTATTGTATTTAATCAGATAAATTACTTGTTTCAAGGGAATCTGCAATTGCTTTGCCAGGTAGCAGTCTATTCCACCTGAAGTGCTCCAACCACAAAGAGGGTATTCCTTCTGCTAAGTTTAGCTTGTGACTTTCTCTGTCCTTTGGTTCTTCAAACCTGGTTTTGCATAAAATACCTGTTCAGCCACCTTCCTTCATTATTTTTAAATTATATATATATCCCCTAATTTTTTTTGAATGGAGCAGATTTAACTTCCTCAGTGCCTCATTACATAAATGAGGAAAATCTCAACAATGGATTTGCCAGTTGTACACTATATTATGATTGAGCATGGCAGCGTCCTTAAACATTTCACTGCTCACCTCTGCCTGTTTCCTCTCTCGCTTCGGCCCCTAAGTTTTTTTTTCATTTTCTCTCCTAAAAGTGCGAGTCATGAAGGGGTACAGTTTCATAGGCGCTCGCAGAGTCTGATTCCATTCTTCGTGAATAAGTTGAGATAATGTTGACAGGCTATTTATCCACTCGGCGTTGTGGACTTTCCGGCAAAGCTCTTTGGATAGTTATCAGGAGTGTGAAGCCTAGCTATTGAATAATGTTGAGTCCTGTGTGTTTAGTGGGCAGGATTAGGAACTGTTTGGATGCTTGTAGCTAGAAGGTAGTTATTGATGGTGGTGGTTCTGTGTGGCGACCAGTAACTAGTGGAGTCCCGTCTGGATCGGTTTTGGGATCTTTGCTCTTCATCTTTATCAGTGATCTGGATGAAAGCTTTGAGGGAACTGTCCACAAGTTCATGGATGATACAATGGTATATGCGGGTGCAGTGAATTTGATTGAGGTCTTTAAGGTAATGAAAGGATTAGATTTGGTCCACATGGATGGGTAATTTGAGCTAAGATGGGTAGGGAGAGCCATTTTGTTAGAAACGTAAGCAGAGAACTAGGTTAGACGTTGGGCGATACTTCTTTTCACAGAGAATCGTTGACTTCTGAAACAAGTTTTCAGCACGTGCACTGAGTGCACATTTGTAAGGATTCAAAAGGACAGGTTCCTGAGCATGGTCAGTATAACTGCACATAGGAGGTAGGTGGGTACTGTTGGGACGCGTGTCTCCAACTCACGGTGGTCTCCAGTAACTTGTTTGATCCCATATTGGCCGAAGGTTTTTTCTCTGTTTTTCTGCCTCTCCCGGACCCGGGGGCTTGCTGTTGGTGGGTGGGCGGGGGGTGCGCAGAAGTTTCGCCATGACAATAGACAGGCTCAGCTGGTCTTTACCTGTCCTTTTCATGTATGTTCATATGTGATATCCCCCCCTCGCCTAGCCTGGTGACAGAAGCTAATTGTAACCCTCCCCCCACTGCAGACAAAACTGATATCAGCTAACTCAGCACAGCCCAGCAATTGACACCGTGCATTGCACTTACCCACCGAGTCATTGCGGGAAGTCTAGAGTTGCCTGTTTCACTGCAGCAGGTTCTATGTTGATGCTTAAGGTTTGTTCAAAACTCCGATATCTGAGGTGGATAGTGCAATGTGGGTGTGTTGGGAGTCTCTACACAGTAACCCAATCTGTGGGAGTAGAATTAAACCCAGAAGTGGAGAAATGTATATGCCAACTGAACCCAAGACTTATGGTGTTGGTTTTTCATTCCTTTTCCTTTCTGTTACTTTATGATAATATGAGAATTTTTTTTATCAACTGCAGTGGAATTTCTGCAAAATGAAGAGAAGATGTGTTCTTTAGGTTAGTTGAATTACCAAATGGTTTCTCTTATTTTTGCTTTGTAACTTCTATCGCTGGATACTAATGCTGTTTCTGAGATTTAACCAGATACCACTAGAGGGCACATGTGCACTTTGGAAATATTCAGGTTTGTGTGAATCAGACTGTTCCAAACTCCAGCAGTGAACTCTTTGAGCTTGTTTGAGCAAGTTTTGTCCCTTTGTTTCCTCCATCGATTCTTCCCTTTCCAGAAAGCACTGACACCTTGTTTGGTGGATGCAGTTCACTGGGCACGGGGCACACTTTGTACCTTGCTCAAGCGATCGTTCTTCACACGTGAGCCCTGATGGTGGGCGTGGGCAGGCTATTCTGCTGCAACGACAACTATTTGGATTTATATAGCGCCTTTAATGTAATAAAACATCCCAGAGCACTTCACAGGAGCGATTATCAAACAAAATTTGGCACGTAGCCACATAAGCAGACATTAGGACAGGTGACCAAAAGCCTGGTCAAAGAGGTAGGTTTTAAGGAGTGTCTTAAAGGAGGAGAGAAAGGTTTAGGGAGGGAATTCCAGAGCTTAGGGCCTAGGCAGTTGAAGTCACAGCCACCAGTGGTGGAGTGATTAAAATCGGGGATGCCCAACAGGCCAGAATTGGAGGAGTGCAGAGATCTCAGAGGGTTATAGGGCTGGAGGAGGTTACAGAGCTAGGGAGGGGTGAGGCCATGGAGGGATTTGAAAACAAGGATGGGAATTTTAAAATCGAGACGTTGCTGGACTGGGAGCCAATGTAGGTCAGCGAGCACAGGGGTGATGGGTAAACAGGATTTGGTGTGAGTTAGGATACGGGCAGCAGAGTTTTGGATAAGCTCAAGTTTAAGGAGGGTGGGAGGCTGGCCAGGAGAGTATTGGAATAGTTGATTGTAGAGGTAACAAAGGCATGGATGAGGGTTTCAGCAGCTGATGAGCTGAGGCTGGGGTGGAGACGGTCGATGTTACGGAGGTGGAAATAGACAATCTTGGTGATGGAGAGGATACAGGATCGGAAGCTTAGCTCAGGGTCAAATAAGATACCAAGGTTGCGAACGGTCTGGTTCAGCCTCAGGTACTGGCCAGTGAGGGGGGTGGAGTCGGAGGCTAGGGAATGGAATTTGTGGTGAGGACTGAACATAATGGCATCGGTCTTCCCAATATTTAGTTGGAGGAAATTTCTTCTCATCCAATACCGGATGTCTGACAAGCAGCGTGACAGAAAGGCAGTGGAGGGGTCGAGACAGGTGGTGGTGAGTTAGAGCTGGGTGTCGTCAAGTGTACATGTGGAAACTGACATGTTTTCAGATGATGTTGAGGGGCAGCATGTAGATGAGAAATAGGAGGGAGCTAAGGATAGATCCTTGGGGGACTCCAGAGGTAACGGAGCAGGAAGAGAAGCCATTGCAGGTGATTCTCTGGCTAGGACTGGATAGATAAGAATGGAACCAGGCGAGGGCAGTCCCACCCAGCTGGACGATGGAGGAGAGATGTTGGAGGAGGATGGTGTGGTCAACCGTGTCAAAGGTTGCAGACAGGTTGAGAAGGATGAGGAGGGATAGTTTACCACAGCCACAGTCACATAGGATGTCATTTGTGACTTTGATAAAGGTTGTATCAGTGCTTTAGCAAGGGCGGAAACCTGATTGTCGGGGTTCAAACATGGAGTTGTGGGAAAGAAAGGCACGGATTTGGGAGACGACAATGCAGGAGTATGATGCATCCTCACCCGGCAGACACCTGGACAAAATTCCAGCAGTGATCAGGAGGGGACCCCCGGCAGACTTTCATCTCCCTAATCCAGGAACGCCTAGGCCAGTGGGGTGTGCTCCTCCTGCCCTGTCTGAGATCAGCTAACTGCACAAAGACCCAGAATCTAACCTATGCGATTCAGCTATTCATCAGATAAGCTCACCGAGCCCCAAATTTACTGTTTTTAATCTTTGGTGCCCCAGCAAATCTACTAAAACAATCGACAGTTTTCTTTTTTCTTCATTCTCGGGGTGTGGGCATTGCTGGTAGGGCTGGCGTTTATTTCTCATCCCTCGTTGCCATGTGATGGTGGTGGTGAGGTTTGCTATAACTGATTGGCTTGCTAAGTCATTTCAGAGAACAGTTAAGAATCAACCACATTGGTGTGCGACTGGATTCACATATAGGCCAGGCCAGACAACGATGGCAGGTTTCCTTCCCTAAAGGATATTAATGAACCAGTTGGGTTTTTATGGCAATCCTTTTACTGATACCAGCTTGTTTTAAATTTCCAGATTTTTTTTTAAACTGAATTCAAATTCTCAAACTGCGATGGTGGGATTTGAACACGCATTCTCTGGATTATCAGTCCAGGCCTCTGGATTACGAGATGAATAACATAATCACTACAGTACCGTACCCTGGGCTACATTTCGATTCCTTACTTGGCTGAGTTCCTGATCCCAACCACATCATTGTTATGAGGGAGGCAGAACCATAGTGAGGTTTGACCCCAGGCCTCTCCGGGAGGTAGATTCAGAGCAGTATTGGTGAGACCTAGGAATAGATTGCCTATCCCAGCTGTCTTCTGGGCAGCGCCTGGCCTCGGGAGATCAGTTCTTTCAATGTGCACGTTTGTTTTAACAAAACGTAAGTTTGTATTAACAAAAAATGCAACATGAAGTATCCTGTTTTAGCCGATATGTTTGCTGCAGCACAAAGTTAAAGTGTGTGGTAAACACGGTGGTGTGGCTACAGAGATTTTGGAATTTATCCCACCAGAAACTACCCGTCAATGTGATAACGCCCCATTATACCTGATCTTTTTATTCATTTCTTATTACTCATTCGAGGAGTAGATATTATTCTGGAGTAACAGGGCTTTTTTTACATTTATCTTTTCTATGTGCAGTAATAGGACTGTTTTAGGGTTTTATAGGTTTCCAGTGTGACACTTACATTGGCTAGTCTCCAGTATAGAATAGAATCATAGAAGTTACAACATGGAAACAGGCCCTTCGGCCCAACATGTCCATGTCGCCCAATTTATACCACTAAGCTAGTCCCAATTGCCTGCACTTGGCCCATATCCCTCTAAACCCATCTTACCCATGTAACTGTCCAAATGCTTTTTAAAAGACAAAATTGTACCCGCCTCTACTACTGCCTCTGGCAGCTCGTTCCAGACACTCACCACCCTTTGAGTGAAAAAATTGCCCCTCTGGACCCTTTTGTATCTCTCCCCTCTCACCTTAAATCTATGTCCTCTCGTTATAGACTCCCCTACCTTTGGGAAAAGATTTTGACTATCTACCTTATCTATGCCCCTCATTATTTTATAGACTTCTATAAGATCACCCCTAAACCTCCTACTCTCCAGGGAAAAAAGTCTCAGTCTATCCAACCACACTCTATAGTCAAACCATCAAGTCCCGGTAGCATCCTAGTAAATCTTTTCTGCACTCTTTCTAGTTTAATAATATCCTTTCTATAATAGGGTGACCAGAACTGTACACAGTATTCCAAGTGTGGCCTTACTAATGTCTTGTACAACTTCAACAAGACATCCCAACTCCTGTATTCAATGTTCTGACCAATGAAACCAAGCATGCTGAATGCCTTCTTCACCACCCTATCCACCTGTGACTCCACTTTCAAGGAGCTATGAACCTGTACTCCTAGATCTCTTTGTTCTATAACTCTCCCCAACGCCCTACCATCAACGGAGTAGGTCCTGGCCCGATTCGATCTACCAAAATGCATCACCTCACATTTATCTAAATTAAACTTCATCGGCCCACTGGCCCAATTTATCAAGGTCCCATTGCAATCCTAGATAACCTTCTTCACTGTCCACAATGCCACCAATCTTGGTGTCATCTGCAAACTTACTAACCATGCCTCCTAAATTCTCATCCAAATCATTAATATAAATAACAAATAACAGCGGACCCAGCACCGATCCCTATATACTGTAGGTGCAGTCATATCACTGTTTACATCGGTGAGAAACTGTGTACTTGGCAGAAAATTAGTTACCAGACACTTGTGTAAGCAGCAGGGTTAACCTGGAGAGGCCCAGATAGTACATTAACTGCAAATTATAAGGAAGTCTTTTACTGGCACGTCAGTACCTAGAGTAGAGACTTTGGAGTCAAGCAGTTTCGTCCCTGGCTTTTGACGTATTACAGATGGTCTGCCTGGTAGGATCTTTACACTGGTTACTGTGGAGCATGAGACATGTGATCTGGTTCAATCAGCAGCAAGTGCCTGGCTGTGCTATTCGGGGAAGGCTGAAGAATAATCGAGGCACTTTGCAGCAGGGAGAACAGAAAGAGCCCTGGGTTGAGGGGTGGAAGGGGTTTATTCCTGTATCTCCTAATAGTTGACTGGGGATGTGATGCTCTTTTAGTAAAGGCCGACTGGAAGAAGGTGCACGGCACGCAGAGAAGCTGAGAGGGGCTAGTGAACAGGGAGGAAAAGTCTTAGAGTTACAAGGCAGCACGACCTTGTTCTCTTTCCGGACCTATAGGTGTGAATAGGGACATTGTGCTGACTGTTATTTTCTAAAGCACAAGGAATGGCTTACTTGTAGCAGGTTGTCGATTAAACCAGTGCCTTTTTGACTCTTGAAATCATGCGATACTAATGGCCACCTTTTAAACTGCTGTACTCATCAATATCTCTTCAGACTTCCTGCTATCATAAAGGCAGGCTTTTACTGAGTTTATTTCCACAGTTCTACTGCATGCAGCAGCCACCTGCCTCCTGACTGTATCTCAGTGAACAGCTCTGCACCACGGCGCTGTTCACTGCTGCCTTGGCAGGACTTCATAAAATAAAATTAAGCTGTTGTTTCATGTTAAGCAACTTAAAACCCCCATCCCAGTCAGAAGCACTCGGTGGCTTAGGTAAGGATAACTGACTCGGGGCTGCATCACGACCTCCCTGTTTAGGCTTGAGAGTTTATGTCTCTGCCCTATTTCTCAGTCTGTGATGAAGTCTCGACATGTATACTCTGTAAAGCCCCACTGTTTGTGAGGCTAGCTGTGGAGTGTCGTTGGCAGCAGCTTCGGGGCACTGATGTACTGTGCCACCATCTTGTCACTCTGCAACCTAACTAATAGCGTCAATTCACCCAGGGTGAACTGGAGGGCTTCACTAATTAAAACGCTGCCCTTTTGCCTCATAGGCCTGGGCTTGAATCCAGTCCATGCCGATCTCCTCTCTGCTTGCTCCAAGGGTGGTTTTGTGTGTGAGTTGAATTTAGGGGACAATGTCACAGTGGTATAAATTTGAGAAGAAAGGGGAGTGGGATGTCTCTTGATATTTTGTTCGCCTGATGCTTTCCCAATAAATGTTCCATCATTTCTTTAATGTGTACGGAGAAAATAGTGAACAATTTTACAACACCAAGTTATAGTCCAGCAATTTTATTTTAAATTCACAATATAAAATAAAATTGCTGGACTATAACTTGGTGTTGTAAAATTGTTTACAATTGTCAACCCCAGTCCATCACCGGCATCTCCACATCGAGAAAATAGTGCACAGAGCAATTGACAGGTCTCAGACACACCACTCAAACAAATACACATTAACGCCAGTATTCGCTATGCAGGTGCAATATCCAGTGGAAGTGCACTACAATAGGAAGAACACCAGTTGGTGTCTTCAGTAGTGAATGAGTTAATCAGTAGGTTTGTCCGCATGATAGCAGTCACTGTGCTCCAGAATTAATTCATTGCGTGAAGTCCTTTGAGACATTTCAGTGACGTGATAAGGTGAGATGTAAATACAAGACTGCTAGCTAAGGCAGTTAATTACTAACCAAGGCTATCTGAGTAGTCAAAACAGAAAGTTACTGACGTGTAGACTTAGAATCTGTAACCTGGCCCTTGTGCCCGTGGGTCTTTTTCCCAATTAAAACGCCACCCAGGGCAGCTGAGCAGCACATTTGCAAGAGATTACGATAATAAAAGTAAAATAAATTATGCAGAGGATTCTACTATTTGACACTGTCAAACTTTGCCCGTCTTCAGGGGACATGGTGCTCGATATCGAGCAGAATTGCATTTAAACGCATCTCACGTTGTAGACAGCGAAACATTTACTCATGGGGCTGCTCATTCAGGCAGACTGATGCAAGCCACTGTTGTATCTCGAGATCGTCTGGTTTATGTTTCTTGTAGTGTGCTTGTGACTATATATCAGTTGGGTTAAGATTAATGCTTTGTGCTGGAGGAGACTGAACCGCCCTATTGGGTTCATTTAATGTGTCCATGGGAAGTGTTTTGCAATGAACTAAATCTTCCTGGTTTTATTCTCCTCTGTGGAAAAGTGTCATACATTGGCACTTGTTTACAGGAGAGAGAAGTCTGTGCGCTGACTCCCTGCCGTTGCATTTTCATGGGTAGGCGATTCTGCTGCCAGGGTAAGGGAGCTGGTTTTACTAATGTAAACTTGGGAAGCGACCGCATAAACACGTTTCTGCTGTGATCTGAACTTAACAAACGGCAAAAGAACTGGGCGGAAGGGGGGCGGGGTTAGGGGGATGAGGAGATTTTCTTTTACACAGCAAGTTATTATGATCTGGAATACTCTGCCTGAAAGGGTGGTGGAAGCAGATTCAATAGTAACTTTCAAAAGGGAATTGGATAAATACTTGAAAAGGAAAAAAATGCAGGGTTATGAGGAAAGAACAGGGAGAGTGGGACTAATTGGATCGCTCTTTCAAAGAGCTGGCACAGGCACGATGGGCTGAATGGCCTCCTGCGCTGTATGATTGTATGTAGAATTGTCTTTAAAGGGGCAGTGTCTTTATCACCAGGGAGGAACGGCAACTGCGCATCATTTTTAATGTGACATTGTTGCCGTCATGCATCCTGGTCATTTCAATATGTTTGGCAAACAAAAAGAATGCTGCCGTTCCTTTAACAGATCCTCAGAGTTACTTTCTTGGAAACTACATTGTGCTTTAAAAAAAACAATTTTTTTTCCAATTCGCGGTTGTGCTGCCATATTGACGAACGATCGGCGAAAATAAAACATTTGGGAACTGAAGATGAAATGTAAATTGTATTAAGAGTTGTGCAAATTCTGGGACTCTACTGTAGCACTCCAGAGACCCTTTTCATTCAGGGAGGTGATTTGTATTCAAGCTGGTGGGGTGGAGAAGGTCAGGCTATTGTGGGATAATATATACTGGGAGGAGATTGAAACCTACACTCTGCTAACCCACATACAGTGATTATACTGCAGTATTTTTCATGCAATCTTCCAAGTCAAACATCTTCATAATTGATTAGACCCTCTCTCCCATGCTATTAATCTTCCTGACATGACCGGTAAAGCATGCAACCTTTCATTGTATTTCAGCCACTCTCTCCATCTCCTCCAGGCCATTTCTTTTATTACGGTTTACACCCCATTGTTACTCGTGCAACCAATTTTCCAATTGAACAGGGCCCCTTAAACTCTTCCGTTCTGTTTTTATGAAATCCTTTTACTAACTCCCACTATTAAGTTGAACCAAATGCCCAGTGTGGAATAGATTTTCCAGTTAGATGCTTAGAAAGGATCCAAGCTGTGTGAAGTGGACAGACTAACAATGTAGTAACTAGAAGGCCCATGCAGTTTTAATGTTCCAACCCTAGATGTCAGTAATGCATTTAGTAAGAAGTGGATCACACTAAATTTATAAATCATGCTGAAGGCAACTAGACATGGAATATCATTATTGCAAAATATTTTTCTTCACTTCAGGCCCTTGAATCTAAGACTGTTTAAATTCATTGTGCAATACAGATATATACCATTAACTATTTAAGTGCCTTGCCAAACTAAAAGGCTGTTTCTTGAGGTAAAGAGCCTTTTAGTTTTTTTAATTTACCTTTACAGCCGGAAAATAAATGAACATCATTCACAATGCTTTGAAAAGTAAACTGTTGGTGAAACCGGTAAAGTCGGTTCTCAGCCATGGAACCAGGAAGCAGGAATGGCAAAGGTAAGAAGGGAGTATTGAGTCACTAGTGCCCACGGCTTCATTCAGTAATTCATTCGTTGGAGAACCTACTGCTCCATTAATTTATTAGAATCTAGGTGTATCTGCTTATCAATTCGTTAATACCCACTGTTCCATTAATCTATTGGTTTGTTGGTGCACCCATTGTGCTGTAAATTTTTTAGTTAACAGATGCCCACTGCTCTATTAATTTAGTAATGTGTCTCTTAATGATCAGTTGGTGTGCCTGCTGCCCTATGATTGTATCAGTTCATTTACCACTGCTCGATTAATTTATTGATTTGCTCGTGTGCCCACTGTGACATAGGAACAGGAATATGCCATTTAGCCCCTCGAGCCTGTTCCGCCGTTCAATGAGATCATGGCTGATCTGTGACCTAGCTCCATGTACCCGCCTTAGCCCCATGTCCCTTAATAACTTTGGTTCACAAAAATCTATCAATCTCCTATTTAAAATGAACAATTCAGCTAGCATCAACAGCCATTTGTGGAAGAGAGTTCCAAACTTCTACCACCTTTTGCGTGTAGAAGTGTTTCCTAACTTCACTCCTGAAAATCCTGGCTCTAATTTTTAGGCTATGTCCCCTTGTCCTAGACCGCCCCCCCACCCAGCCAGTGGAAATAGTTTGTCTCTATCTACCCCACCAATTCCCCATAATAACTTGAAAACTTCGATCAAATCACCCGTTAATCTTCTATATTCCAGGGAATACAACCCTAGTTTGTGTAATCTTTCCTCGTAATTTAACACTTGGAGTCCAGGTATCATTCTAGTAAATGTACGCTGCACTCCTTCCAAGGCCAATGTATCCTTCCTAAGGTGCGGTGCCCAGAACTGAACACATTACTCCAGGTGTGATCTAACCAGGGCTTTGTATAACTGGAGCATAACTTCTACCCCCTCATATTCTAGTCCTCTAAATATAAAGGCCAGCATTCCATTAGCTTTTTTGATTATTTTCTGTACCTGTCCATGATATTTTAGTGATCAATGCGCATTAGAATTTATTAATTCACTGGTGCCCACTGCTCTCTCAATTTATTCATTCACTGGTGTCCACTACTGTCTCAATTTATTAATTCACTGGTGTCCACTACTGTCTCAATTTATTAATTCACTGGTATCCACTACTGCCTCAATTTATTAATTCACTGGTGTCCACTATTGCCTCAATTTATTAATTCACTGGTGTCCACTACTGCCTCAATTTATTAATTCACTGGTGTCCACTACTGCCTCAATTTATTAATTCACTGGTGTCCACTACTGTCTCAATTTATTAATTCACTGGTGTCCACTACTGTCTCAATTTATTAATTCACTGGTGTCCACTGCTCTCTCAATTTATTAATTCACTGGTGTCCACTACTGTCTCAATTTATTCATTCACTGGTGTCCACTGCTCCCTCAATTTGTTAATTCACTGGTGTCCACTGCTCTCTCAATTTATTAATTCACTGGTGTCCACTGCTCTCAATTTATTAATTCACTGGTGTCTACTACTGCCTCAATTTATTAATTCACTGGTGTCCACTACTGCCTCAATTTATTAATTCACTGCTGTCTACTACTGTCTCAATTTATTAATTAGCTGGTGCTGCTGTTTCATTAATTCATTGGTTCTTTGCTGCCTACTCAGCTGTGCTGCAATGTTCCTCGGTATTTTTGATTGTCATTAAATTGTGATGCATGTGGTAGGTGTTAGTTTCTGTTGGTTCAGTTTTCCTTTTACCGCTGTAGATGTCATAGAAAAATACAATTACACATTTTACATTCGATTACATTTTCATCTCCATGTTATTGTGACAGTTTCTGTTGTCCTCTGTTTTACGTCTTCATATTCTGAGAATTTCAAGATAAAACTCTTTAACACTATACAGAATCTTGACTCCCCATGTACAATACCATGGGTCATTAACCAGTATGTATGTGTATATACACGCAGCATATACACTCTCCCATGGTGATGCACACGGGGAGTCATGATCAAGTGTAGACTTCATGTGAAGGGTTAAAGGGCAGAGGGTTAATTGGACCAGGTTTTGCAGACATAATTTAGACCCCGTTTTAAAATTGCACAATCTGTCCTTATTTTTATATAATACTTTGAGTTTATATATTATTAGTAATAGTCAAATAGTAAAGCTTGTGGGAATTGGGGAGGTAGAGAAGTAGATTTGGTTGGAACATAGGGGTTTCTCTGCATTACATTATTGAGGGGCTGGGAGATGCAAATCTGGGGCATTGTAACGCCGTCACTGATGGAATTACACCATGCCAAGTTTACATAGGCAGTTTCCATTAAAATGAGGACATAAGAATTTAGACAGGAAGTAAGATCAGGAGGGAGGATCTAATGAAAGTTTAAATAACTCAAGCTTCAGCCTCACAATTACATCATCAGAACTCTTTTGATTTAATTACAACCCAAACCCAAATTCAAGAAGTCCTTGGATGTACAACTTAAAAGTGGTTTTATACCAAAAAATCAGGTTGCTTCCTGCTTCCTGTTTCCTTTGCTGGTATTGTTACAGAATGCAAACCCGCAAACACTCTTAGATCTTTCCACTTTTGAAAGGGAACAGGCCTTTGGATGGTCCCTTAATGCCTTTGGAGACTGCAATTCTTTTGGAATCACTGAATAAGTATAGTAGTGTAGTGTACAAACTGTGCGTATAAGACTCAAAACTCAAATCTGCTAGATGGCTTTTGACCTCCAGCTCCTTTTCAAAAGGCAGATTCACTCTCCCAGAATGATTAAATTCAGCACAATTCCTTTCAAAACGTTCCACAGATGGTTCAGCTTGAGAGGAAAAGACTGTGAAATTGTGGTCAATACAATCTATGTATTCAGTGAATTTTCCACATTAAAATCATTTACGATAAAGTGATGAAAGTTGTTTTATGGTGACAGGAGAAGTACTTCACTATAGATCGTGATATCCTAACAGTCTTGCTTTACTTGCATCACCTATTTAACAGTAACTACAAACCTAATTGTATTGGTGTCCATTCAGTGCCCAGTCCAGCTTTCCATCCCCCAGCAGATAAAAAATCCACCCTTGTGTAAATTCATGGACGATCAAACCATTTGTTGATCCTCACAGTTGGAGCATGATGATGTTCTCCATAAATTTATGACGGCTCCTGTTGAGCCTTTGTCATCTCGTGACCTTAAATTATGCTCGAGAGCTGTGCCCTAACTTTAGTCAGCTTCAGGCTCTTGTGGTACAGATGCTGTATTCTATTTAGCGCTCATTTCAGACTGTTCTTAAATCTTCACCTGAAGTTTTTACCTAAAGTTCCCACATCCAACATTGAAAGAGGCACTTTGGATTCTGTTTTTAAAGCAGCTTTATGGAGTAGTTTTCAAAGCATTACTAAACACCATGCCTGAACTTACTTTCCAAAGAAGGTATTCATTTAGAAAGACCAGGCCTTTTCATCAAATCATAGATATCGCAGCCCCATTTTTGGCACGACAATAGCCTAATTCTAAAATGTTTGGACTAATGAGGAAGAAAAGAGTTATTTTCGGTAGAGTCTGCCATTTCTTTATCCTGCACACATCTTGCTTCCACCCTCTGTCCTTGCTGTTTCTAATTCTGATTTGCAGTGCTTTGGACCTTATTTAATTTTGGTGAAAATGTTTGTCTCCTCAGCTGTGTGAACCACAGCTTATAATGCAGGTGGTCTCTGGGTGAAAAAATGGGCTATAATTTGCTGTGGCAGGGAATCTAATGGCCTCAGCCATTGGTTAGACTTGCCCTTGCACATTTAAGTTTTTAACATTTTTTACGTGGCAAGTTGCTGAAAGTGTGAGCTGATAATGTCGCAGCGAGGGAAACAGGGCATCTGGGACCTGAGTGAACAGGGCAAGCAACTGGGTATCTCCTTAACCAATCAGATTGAAGGATTGTGCAATTAACAGCGCAAGCACTGAGAAGGAAGTATAAATTAGAGAGGGTGAATTCAATATCAAATCAGGTACAGAAAGAGAAATAAAGAGAGGGACAGAAAGATTGGGTTAAGAGAGAGAAATAGAGATAGAAAGGAAAAGTAAAATATTACATTTTAAAAATCTCCAACAACAATTAAAACCTGAAGGAATGAGACTCCACACTTGTAATATTAATTTTCAGTGCCAGAGAGATTGATTGGCAGTAATTTACACTTATCCCTTCGTTAAAAGGGTACTTAGACTGAAATGGACAAGACCTAACTTTCTGTGGTGAGTTTAGTTTGTATCTACCGTGCAAATGCAGCAACTTCATGACATTCAGTGCATGTCAATGGTGAGCCAATTGTAAACAATTTTACAACACCAAGTTATAGTCCAGCAATTTTATTTTAAAATTGCCTGAGGAAGGAGAAAATCTCCGAAAGCTTGTGAATTTAAAATAAAATTGCTGGACTATAACTTGGTGTTGTAAAATTGTTTACAATTGTCAACCCCAGTCCATCACCGGCATCTCCACATAATGGTGAGCCAGGCAGTGAGATGCCGTTTTTGCAAAGCTAACGGCAGAGCGGTGCAACTCGGACAGCAACTTTTGGACTTCTGTGTTTAACTGCGCTTCTGCTCCTTGCCTGAAGTTGCTGTACCATTTACGCCTGAATAATGCCAAGCACCATTAGCCTCCCCGTTATTTTGACAAATTATGGCCCAATTAAAATGGGTCTATGGATGGGGCTTTAATGCATTTTGGGAGGAGGAGGAGGATTACATGACTCCTGAGAGAATAAATCTCATGAAAGGTTACCGCCCCAGTGAAATTTCCCCTGATGGCCAGGAGTCTGGCCCAAAGTATATGGAAGGTGAACTACATTATGGATCAGGATAAATGAATGGATGAATGCTGTTCGATTAGCTTCATTGAAAAGATGGATGATTGTCTGGTTACGAATGGGATTTAAGATTATAGCCGGGATAAGTATAGAGGTGAATAATCACATATGAAACAGAATGCTACGGTCCCTGAGCTGCTGGAACTGTGGAAATGGCATTTGAGGAATGTATCCAGTCAAAGTTTAACAATGTGGATCGACTGAACTTTTGGTTTCACAACGTTGTGTGTGTGGAGTGGGGGGTGGGGAGTGGGGGTAGGGGGGTGGGTGGGTGGGTGGGTGGGTGGGTGGGGAGAGAGGAGCTGGTAGTCATAATTTCACTGAGCTCCACTGTGTTGGGAGTTATTACTGCTGGTTAACAGAGGCAGCGTTTGCTTTGCGGGGGCCCCTTACAAAGATCCGATTTGAGGCCCCCACATTTTACGAGACAATGATACCAAATACCACCTACTTAATCTGGTGTCAAATCTGGACACGTATGATCACAAAAAAACATGTTCACAATAGGTAACACAAAAATAGTGAACACAATTTTCAGGGACTAGCTATTACCATTGCATAGGTCTCCTTTCACTGGATCTGTTCAGAGCCCCTGACTGACTGGGGGCCTTGTGCAATTTCATGGTCCTAATACCGCCCCTGCTGGTTAATCTCCACGCCCCCCCCCAACTCCCAACCCCCACCAGCCCAGGAGGTCACATAAGTCAGGCAGTGTACATTATAGACCCAGATTCTGCTGGGGGGGGAGATCGCGGGATTAAATGATTTTTTTTCTACTTTCTATGAGTAATCGTATGTTACAGTCTTAGTACTGAGGCCTGCAGTATTGTTAAAGAACTGTTTTGTTATGGTTTGCCTTACTTTGTGCTGAGGGTGTCTCAGAGACAGCAGCCTGATCACATTGGTGGTTTTTCTTTGACTTGCACTTAACTGATTAACGAAACGATAATCGTACTGGTAACTGTGTAGCACCCTTTGAACCACCCCCAAGTCCTTCATGAAATCCATTAATTTTTAAGTTTATAGACTATTCTGATAGATACAAACGACGCATGATTTGGTGGAATGTGTCTGAATAGTGGGGACTTTGGCCAATTTGGATGTGTAGCTTGACAGAAGTGATGCGCCAGATTTTAGTATAAAACCGACCAAGGGTGAACTTAATGCCTGTGCTCCCAGTAAAGATTCTCAGTACCACACAGTGATTGACACTTCAGCCTGATTGGACTACATCGATATCATGTACACACCACAGTGGCGATCAGAACTCATGCACGAGAGAGGGAACTGAACTTCCTCTGAGCTGTTAGCAGTAGCTTGCTGGACTCCCACTTCAAAAGGTGCCTGATTTACAGCTTTGGGATAAATCAGCTGATAAGTAATGTCCCCAGAAAAAAACTCCATTTATATTCCCCGTGAAACCCTTGGGAGGTGTGTCAGACCACCACTGTATGGCTCCATGGCAGTGGTGGTTTGGAAATTTCATCCCACATATTGCTGAATTCCCTGTTGCAGTGAGGAATCATCACTGGTTCACTCTGGTACCCTTCACTACACGTGGTTCACAGTGTATTTAGCACAGGCCTGGGAATGGGGCTCCTTTCATTTCTACTCGGGGAGACTTCCTGTTTGAAAGGAGTCCCAATACACATTTTTGACATTTAATAAGTAATAAAATCTAGAAGAAAGGGCATGTTTCTCTGTGCTTGGATAATAGCAGCTTCTGGCTTGATGTATTTATGATTGTTTCTCTTCCTAACGCTGTCAATTCAGTGTCTCTGCACTAAATAGCCACTTGCATTGAATGAGCCAGTTAACTCAATCCAGCTGCTGAGAGGCATATGAAGTACCCCCTTGCTCCTTGTAAAACTGCAGCACGTTAACTATACTGACAGCAGTGTATGGAAACCCTCCAGTCCACCCTCTCCTTCACTGAGCCGTGCACAGATCCTGTTGGAGCAGATGGATATGAACCAATGGCGTAATGCTGTTAACGGGTGATTGGGGATTTGGATAAAAGATCAGCTTGATGTTAGGCAGTGTTTCATATAGCTGGTCCAATTCAAACAATCTGGTGACTCTACCCTCACTGGAGGTAACGCAGTTAATGAAAAACAGTGCACAAGACAGTTTAATCTGAGCGCAGTTACTTTGGGAGAAAAGCACGCCGATCAGCTCACCATCAACATCGATATGCAGCAGCTTCTTCATTCCTGCCTTGTTCAGGTATTTAACTGATCAAGTTGATCAGATATTTTAACGCTGCTGCCAGCATTCTACCCAGTACTTAGACTGGTGTCCCAATCACCCCTGTGCTCACCCACTCTCATGGGTACATATTCCCCCAGTGCACCGACCTACATATCCTCATCCTTGTTTTTTTTCATGTGTTCATGGGATGTGGGTGTCGCTGACGAGGCCAGCATTTATTGCCCATCCCTAATTGCCCTTGAGAAGGTGGTGGTGAGCCGCCTTCTTGAACCGCTGCAGTCCGTGTGGTGAAGGTTCTCCCACAGTGCTGTTAGGAAGGGAGTTCCAGGATTTTGACCCAGCGACAATGAAGGAACGGCGATATATTTCCAAGTCGGGATGGTGTGTGACTTGGAGGGGAACGTGCAGGTGGTGTTGTTCCCATGCGCCTGCTGCCCTTGTCCTTCTAGGTGGTAGACGTCGTGGGTTTGGGAGGTGCTGTCGAAGAAGCCTTGGCGAGTTGCTGCAGTGCATCCTGTGGATGGTACACACTGCAGCCACTGTGCGCCAGTGGTGAAGGGAGTGAATGTTTAGGGTGGTGGATGGGGTGCCAATCAAGTGGGCTGCTTGGTCCTGGATGGTGTCGAGCTCCTTGAGTGTTGTTGGAGCTGCACTCATCCAGGCAAGTGGAGAGTATTCCATCACACTCCTGACTTGTGCCTTGTAGATGGTGGAAAGGCTTTGGGGAGTCAGGAGGTGAGTCACTCGCCGCAGAATACCCAGCCTCTGACCTGCTCTTGTAGCCACAGTATTTATATGGCTGGTCCAGTTAAGTTTCTGGTCAATGGTGACCCCCAGGATGTTGATGGTGGGGGATTCGGCGATGGTAATGTCGTTGAATGTCAAGGGGAGGTGGTTAGACTCTCTCTTGTTGGAGATGGTCATTGCCTGGCACTTATCTGGCGCGAATGTTACTTGCCACTTATGAGCCCAAGCCTGGATGTTGTCCAGGTCTTGCTGCATTGCAGGCTCGGACTGCTTCATTATCTGAGGGGTTGCGAATGGAACTGAACACTGTGCAATCATCAGTGAACAGCCCCATTTCTGACCTTATGATGGAGGGAAGGTCATTGATGAAGCAGCTGAAGATGGTTGGACCAAGGACACTGCCTTGAGGAACTCTTGCAGCAATGTCCTGGGGCTGAGATGATCAGCCTCCAACAACCACTACCATCTTCCTTTGTGCTAGGTATGACTCCAGCCACTGGAGAGTTTTCTCCCTGATTCCCATTGACTTCAATTTTACGAGGGCTCCTTGGTGCCACACTCGGTCAAATGCTGCCTTGATGTCAAGGGCAGTCACTCCTCAGCCTGATTCCTCCCTCCCTCTGCAGTCTTCTCCACTCTTACATCCTAGTGTACACCCTGCTCTTCCCAATCTGCCCACCCACACCCCCCACCCATCGGTCTGCTGCCAGTTGCAGAGCTTTTGGATTCCATCTCCCTACAGTCTGGAACTTATTCTCTAAATCCCTCCATCTTGACAGTTTTCTCCCCATCTTCAAGAACCTCCTGAACATCTCTTTGACCACGCTGTTAGTCACCTCCCGTAACTTTCTCTCCCACTTCTTGCTCGATATCCCACAATCTCCTGTAAAGAGACAGTTACGATGTGAAAGGCCTTATATTACAGCAAGTTCTATTACTGATGTTACAGATGGTTTAATTTACCACCAACAGTGTGTTTGGAATGAACGGATTGCAATGTTAGTACAAGTCTGTACACAAAGCTGAGCTCAACACCTTCCAAAATGCCACGGTACAATTGATGGTAACTGGACAGCCCTTTTGAGTTTTACCTGGAATTCATGAAATGAGCTAAATTCAACTGTATCTGTTGGGACAGTGACTTGTTCCTTGCTGTTTGATGTTCAATAACAGTGGGTCTACCTTGTGAGGATCAGAGATTTCCTGCTGTTTTATTTCAATGAGATAATGTAGTGTCCCAAACTGAACCAGATGTCTCCCCAGGCCCCTGCATTCCCCACAAACTTCCCAGGCCTTTGATATCAATATCCTATCTCCAGCACCCCTGTCTATAAAGGTTGTAAGGAGTGATTAATGGACTTCAGTTTCCTCTACACAAGGATGGGGAGTGGGGGGGGGTGGGGGGAGGAATCTTGTCCCATGAGCCATTCCCGTTGTGAAACAGTGTGAATTCAATCCCTTTTTTTCCCCTGAGGCTCAGAATGTTGATCCAGATTATCTTTTCTCTTTGATGGTAGGGCTTTCATCTTTGGATCAATTGGCTGCTCTGTGTCTGCCATGTCCTAATGCCTGTCTAGCTCCCAGCTGTCCCATGAGGGCAACCACCTGTAGTTGTGTGTAACAAAACTATCTGAAACATTTGACTATCTTGATACACAGATGCCAACTTTTGGATTTTAATTCTTTAGGTCGAACCAAAGAACATTTCCTTAATTCAAACTTCCACTGTTCCACTTCTTTTATGTTTAAAAAAGATTCAGTAGAAAACATACAGAGAACTCACCTGGTGTTTCAAAATGTACTAAATTATGTATCATCTTAGAACACTATAGCAAAAACCTGACATTATTAAGCACTTCGTTATTCTGCCTGTACTGTGGTAATCCTTACAGGTTTAACTTTACCAGGGAACTTTTACACAAGATATGTTTGTATTCACAGTGTTCTCTTTCTATTAGGGTGGAATACAAAAGTTCCCCCTCCCCCCCCATCTCAGGCTTTATATTTTTAACATTGATGGTGAGAATCAGTCTGTTCTCCTAAAACGCCATGCTTCACGCTGTGCTGCTTCCAGTACCTTGCTCCAGTGGTGTGTGAGCCAGGGCACTCAGCAGCGGCAGGCTATTTGATCGTGGGCATCGCAGCCAAGCCCAATCCTCTCCTCCCCTGACAGCCACCTACAGGCACTCTTAGCAGGGATGAGTGGATAATGATCAGGAGCAGGAACCCATGCTGATTTTTCTCACTCACAGCAAGGTGCTGCAGAAACCCTCAGGTTATTTCATGCGGTAAAAAGAGTTTTTTTCTTAGGAAAGAAGATAATTACCACACGTCTGGTGGATGGAAACAGCTTCAGGACTGATAAAGTTCCAAAGGAGCCAGCAAGTAGAGAGAGATGAAAGAATCCTGCTATCTGACGAAATAACATGTTGGTGTACTTGTGCTGTGTGGTGGAGTGCGGGAAGACTGTGGTACAATTCAAGCACACTGCGATCGCCCACCCTCAGCCTGGCTGTGTGGGGGAGGAATTCCTAAATGGAAGGTGAGGCCATCCAGCCCAGCCCCACATACCTCCCTCCAACTAAATACAGAGTGGCCAACGCTGACCTTGGATCAGCATCAAAGTGTACCCTCTGACCTTTCCTCCTCCCCTCTCCTTTGCATCTCTCTCGCAGTAGATCAGGCTAGGATCAGGATAACTGTCCAGAGAATCATATGTAAGGAATCTTACAACACCAGGTTATAGTCCAACAGTTTCATTTGAAAATCACAAGCTTTCGGAGCTTACCTCCTTCGTCAGCTTACCTCCAACCTGGTGTTGTAAGATTCCTTACATTTGTCCACCCCAGTCCATCACCGGCACCTCCACATCATAGAGAATCATACAGGATGGGCTTGAATTCCTAACACTTAGTGCTACATCAACATGCAGTATCATCAGGCCTTTTCGTGTGAATTCACTTCTGAAAGTGACTGGAAATTTTTTTTAAATTACAGAGTTCCCCTTTATTCCAGTATGACCTGCAGCAAAATATCTTTCAACTTTCAAAATATACATCCCATTCTTGATATTCTTTATCAACCAACACCATCAAAACATGATGTGGAGATGCTGGTGATGGACTGGGGTTGACAAATGTAAGGAATCGTACAACACCAGGTTATAGTCCAACTGTTTTATTTGAAAATCACAAGCTTTCGGAGGCTTTCTCCTTCGTCAGGTGAGTGTGGGATTCGGATTCCATGGAAGGTTACCGCATTTATAGACAGAGAACAATACCTGGTGATTACAGATAATCTTTCCAACTGCCTGTTGTCAAGGCAATCAAAGTGTTCAGACAGAGAGATGTTACCTACAGGACCAACGAATATACAAACGGCCAGAACAAAAGACAGAGAGAGAGAAACATCTGAAAGGAAGAGAAAGACTGAAAATGACCCGTTGTATTAAAAACAGATAACTTTTATTCGCTGGTGGGGTTACTTGTAGCGTGACATGAACCCAAGATCCCGGTTGAGGCCGTCCTCATGGGTGCGGAACTTGGCTATCAATTTCTGCTCGACGATTTTGCGTTGTCGTGTGTCTCGAAGGCCGCCTTGGAGAACGCTTACCTGAAGATCGGTGGCTGAATGTCCTTGACTGCTAAAGTGTTCCCCGACTGGGAGGGAACCCTCCTGTCTGGTGATTGTTGCGCGGTGTCCGTTCATCCGTTGTCGCAGTGTCTGCATGGTCTCGCCAATGTACCATGTTCCAGGGCATCCTTTCCTGCAACGTATGAGGTAGACAACGTTGGCCGAGTCACAGGAGTATGAACCATGTACCTGGTGGGTGGTGTCCTCTCGTGTGATGGTGGTATCTGTGTCGACGATCTGGCATTTCTTGCAGAGGTTGCCGTGGCAGGGTTGTGTGGTGTCGTGGACGCTGTTCTCCTGAAAGCTGGGTAATTTGCTGCGAACGATGGTCTGTTTGAGGTTGGGTGGCTGTTTGAAGGCGAGTAGTGGAGGTGTGGGGATGGCCTTAGCGAGGTGTTCGTCGTCATCGATGACATGTTGAAGGCTGCGGAGAACATGGCGTAGTTTCTCCGCTCCGGGGAAGTACTGGACGACAAAGGGTACTCTGTTGGTTGCGTCCTGTGTTAGTCTTCTGAGGAGGTCTATGCGATTTTTCGCTGTGGCCCGTCGGAACTGTCGATTGACGAGTCGAGCGTCATATCCCGTTCTTACTAGGGCGTCTTTCAGCGTCTGTAGGTGTCCATCGCGTTCCTCCTCGTCTGAGCAGATCCTGTGTATTCGCAGGGCCTGTCGATAGGGGATGGCCTCTTTGACGTGGTTAGGGTGGGAGCTGGAAAAGTGGAGCATCGTGAGGTTGTCCGTGGGCTTGCGGTAGAGTGAGGTGCTGAGGTGCCCGTCTTTGATGGAGATTCGTGTGTCCAAGAAAGAAACCGATTCTGAGGAGTAGTCCATGGTGAGCTTGATGGTGGGATGGAACTTGTTGAAGTTATCGTGTAGTCTCTTCGGTGATTCTTCGCCATGGGTCCATAGGAAGAAAATGTCGTCGATGTATCTGGTGTATAGTGTTGGTTGGAGGTCCTGTGCAGTGAAGAAGTCGTGCTCGAACTTGTGCATGAAAATGTTGGCGTATTGGGGTGCGAATTTGCTCCCCATGGCTGTTCCGTGTGTTTGGGTAAAGAACTGGTTGTCGAAGGTGAAGACATTGTGATCCAGGATGAAGCGGATGAGTTGTAGGATGGCGTCTGGAGATTGGCTGTTGTTGGTGTTGAATATTGATGCTGTCGCAGCGATGCCGTCATCGTGGGGGATACTGGTGTATAGTGCCGAGATGTCCATCGTGGTGAGAAATGTTCCTGGTTTAACTGGTCCGTGGGTACTGAGTTTTTGTAGGAAGTCTGTAGTGTTGCGACAGAAGCTGGGGGTTCCCTGTACGATGGGTTTCAGGATGCCCTCGATGTATCCAGAGAGGTTCTCACACAGGGTTCCGTTGCCTGATACGATAGGACGTCCGGGTGTGTTGGCTTTGTGTATCTTTGGGAGGCAGTAGAAGTCTCCCACGCGGGGAGTACGTGGGATGAGAGTGCGTAGGATGCTTTGAAGGTCTGGATCGAAGGTCTTGATCAGTTTGTTGAGCTGGTGGGTGTGTTCCTTGGTCGGGTCTGTGGGTAACCGTCTGTAGTGTTCCTGGTTGTCCAGTTGTCGGTATGCTTCTTTGCAATAGTCCGTTCTGTTCTGTATGACGATGGCTCCTCCTTTGTCCGCTGGTTTGATGACGATGTTGCGGTTGGTCTTGAGAGCTTTGATGGCGTTGCATTGTGCTCGGGTGACATTCTGGACTGTCTTCTGAGTGCGCCTGATGAATCTGGCATTGACGCATTTCCTGACAGCTTGGGCATACATGTCAAGCTGAGGGCAGCGACCCTCCGGAGGAGTCCAGTTTGACTCTTTCCTTTTCGGTTGCTGTACCGCGGATCCCTCTGTCTGCTGTTCTGGATCGTTGATTGTCTCATTGGGTTCGCTGCTGAAATCTTGGGATTTGTGGAAGAATTCCCGGAGCCTCATTCTCCTGATGAATTCCTCTGTGTCCGCCGCGAGACTAACGGGGTCCATTTTGGTAGTGGGGCAGAAATTGAGCCCTCGGCTGAGAACTTCGATTTCGTCTGGTTGAAGGGTGTGGTCGGATAAGTTGACGATAGACTTCCCTGTGGTTGCAACCGTGGTACCAGGGGAAGCTTGGTCGATGCTGGTGGTGATGCCGAGTTTCTCAAGCTTCCTGCTCTTGGTTTTCATGTCGGCAGCGTAGTTCCATTGCCTCGTCTGTTTGGCGGTATCTCGTAGCTGGTCTGCTGTGTCCTGAGTACAGGTTGAGAGTATGGACTCTATCTTGGTTTAGAGGTTGCGGCGTCTGCTGTAGAGTTGGTGTATGAGATGGTTGCGGAGTGTGCTAGAGGTACGGCGGCAGAGTCTCTCAGCGTAATCTGAGTTGTATGTCGACTTGAGTGGGTTCGTGATCTGTAGTCCTTTCGGGATCTTGTCTGCTTTCTTGCAGCTCTGTAAAAACTTGATGTCTGTGTCTATATGCGCGATCTTCTTGGATATCCTCTCCATTGTGAGCTGGCAGTTTGTGGTGTTGATAGTAGCCATGATGTGGAGATGCCGGTGATGGACTGGGGTTGACAAATGCAAGGAATCTTACAACACCAGGTTATAGTCCAACTGTTTTCTTTGAAAATCACAAGCTTTCGGAGGCTTTCTCCTTCGTCAGGTGAGTGTGGGATTCGGATTCCATGGAAGGTTACCGCATTTATAGTCAGAACAATACCTGGTGATTACAGATAATCTTTCCAACTGCTCGTTGTCAAGGCAACCAACGCTATACACCAGATACATCGACGCCATTTTCTTCCTATGGACCCATGGCGAAGAATCACTGAAGAGACTACACGATAACATCAACAAGTTCCATCCCACCGTCAAGCTCACCATGGACTACTCCTCAGAATCAGTTTCTTTCTTGGACACACGAATCTCCATCAAAGACGGGCACCTCAGCACCTCACTATACCGCAAGCCCACAGACAACCTCACGATGCTCCACTTTTCCAGCTTCCACCCTAACCACGTCAAAGAGGCCATCCCCTATCGACAGGCCCTGCGAATACACAGGATCTGCTCAGACGAGGAGGAACGCGATGGACACCTACAGACGCTGAAAGACGCCCTCGTAAGAACGGGATATGACGCTCGACTCGTCGATCGACAGTTCCGATGGGCCACAGCGAAAAATCGCATAGACCTCCTCAGAAGACTAACACAGGACGCAACCAACAGAGTACCCTTCGCCGTCCAGTACTTCCCCGGAGCGGAGAAACTACGCCATGTTCTCCGCAGCCTTCAACATGTCATCGATGACGACGAACACCTCGCTAAGGCCATCCCCACACCTCCACTACTCGCCTTCAAACAGCCACCCAACCTCAAACAGACCATCGTTCGCAGCAAATTACCCAGCTTTCAAGAGAACAGCGTCCACGACACCACACAACCCTGCCACGGCAACCTCTGCAAGACATGCCAGATCATCGACACAGATACCACCATCACACGAGAGGACACCACCCGCCAGGTACATGGTTCATACTCCTGTGACTCGGCCAACGTTGTCTACCTCATATGTTGCAGGAAAGGATGTCCCGGAGCATGGTACATTGGCGAGACCATGCAGACGCTGCGACAACGGATGAACGGACACCGCGCAACAATCGCCAGACAGGAGGGTTCCCTCCCAGTCGGGGAACACTTCAGCAGTCAGGGACATTCAGCCACCGATCTTCGGGTAAGCATACTCCAAGGCGGCCTTCGAGACACACGACAACGCAAAATCGTCGAGCAGAAATTGAAAGCCAAGTTCCGCACCCATGAGGACGGCCTCAACCGGGATCTTGGGTTCATGTCACGCTACACGTAACCCCACCAGCGAATAAAAGTTATCTGTTTTTAATACAACGGGTCATTTTCAGTCTTTCTCTTCCTTTCAGATGTTTCTCTCTCTCTCTCTGTCTTTTGTTCTGGCCGTTTGTGTATTCGGTGGTCCTGTAGGTAACATCTCTCTGTCTGAACACTTTGATTGCCTTGACAACCGGCAGTTGGAAAGATTATCTGTAATCACCAAGTATTGTTCTCTGACTATAAATGCGGTAACCTTCCATGGAATCCGAATCCCACACTCACCTGACGAAGGAGAAAGCCTCCGAAAGCTTGTGATTTTCAAATAAAACAGTTGGACTATAACCTGGTGTTGTAAGATTCCTTGCAACCATCAAAACAGACTAACTAGTCATTCATCTCATTTGTTATTTGTGGGACTTTGTGCACAAATTGGCTGCCGTGTTGGCTTACATAAGAACAGTATCGGCACTTCGGAAAGTGACCTATTAACTGTGAAGTGCTTTGGGACATCTCAAGGACATGAAAGATGCTATTTAAATGCAAGGCCGTTCACCCTTATAAAAGTCTATAAACTGCTTTCCTGCTCGAGGATATCGAACACCTTTCTGTGCAATCAATAGTCCATTCGAAAATTTGCATAACATCCTAAACTGGAAGAGTGAAGCTCTGGAGGCAGTTGATGTTAGTTCTCTTAACCCATCTTTAGACATCATTGATTTAATGGAGTGAGAGATGCCTGTTGTTGAGTATAATATATACAGAGGGGTGAATGCTCTTGTCAGTTTCTGTTGTCATCTGAAACTGTTATTTGACATAGGGCATGGATCTTATATAGAGAGAATATATTGGATACTCAGTGAACTACACTGATAAAATAGACACTCAATCCTCTCTGATGGCTTATGGTAGTTTTGATTAGTGCAGCACTACGCCCATTAACCAGTCTAGTCTCCATTCTCTCTCTAGCATCCTCTGGATATCTGTTTTAACTTTACGTGAAATTCACCACATCCATGTTATTATATATTTATAAATATATAGTCAGGATTTTTTCTTTATAAGTGCTGTGGTTCTGCCTATTTGTTGATGATGGTGGCTAGTTTCTGAGGGGTTGTAGCTACCTTCCTGTGAAGGTAGATGTAATGCCAGGTTAGAGGGGACCTGACACAGTCGGACTTTGGTGATGCCGGGTCTCGCGTTCAATGACCAGCGGACTGGAAAAGAGTGCGCTCTGTGATTACCTGAGGAGAGTGCACAGTATTTAGTTTTTCCGTTGCCCAGGAGTAGGATGTTCTGAATCTTGAGCTACTCTTATTTATTGGGATTGACTAATAAGTCATGAAATTCACCTCAACAGTTGAGTCACTGCACTGCAATCTGGTTGTAGTATCTAACTATCCAGTCAAAGCAGAATGAAACCCACCTGAACAACAGAAGCATGAGGAAGCTTGGATGAGAAGTGGGTTTATCCCATAAACCTGCCATTGATCCATTTACATCATGGATTCTGCTGCATATATTTAATCTCCCAATGTAAAGTTCTGAAGGAGTCTCTCCCCTACCCCCCTTCCCAAAAGAAAGTTGAGCATAACAACACTATCTACACTCATGGCTCCTGACTGGTGGCTTCCCTCAGATACTTCCTTGGATCCAGCAGCACAAGAGCCATTGTGCTCCACGGATTATTGATTATCTGTCCTTGTCCTTATAACCTTCAATCCCATGTTATACCTGCTCCTTTAGAAACAACAATAACGTGCATTTATATAGTGCCTTTAATATAGTAAAACATCCCAAGGTGCTTCACAGGAGCGTTTTCAAACGAAATTTGACACCAAGCCAAGGAAGAAGACATTAGGACAGGTGACCAAAAGCTTGGTCAAAGAGGTAGGCTTTAAGAAGTGTCTTAAAGGAGGAGAGAGAGAGATAGAGAGGCGGAGTGGTTTAGGGAGGGAATTCCAGAGCTTAGGGCCTAGACGGCTGAAGGCACGACTGCTAATAGTGGGCCGAAGGAAGTCGAGGATGCACAAGAGGCCTGAGTTGGAGGAACGCAGAGTTCTCGGAGGGTTGTAGAGCTGGATGAGGTTACAGAGATAGGAAGGGGCGAGGTCATGAAGCAACCAGTCAGGAGCAATGAGTGAAGATAATGTAATTTTGCTTGACTTTTTTTTTGCAGGAGTAGGGTCAGGGAGAGACTCTGTAGAACCTGACATTGGGAGAAAGAAGTCATTCGGCACGGTAACAACTATTTTAGCTGGGAATTAGTGGTTCCACATGGTCCACTGCTCTGTGGGATTCTCCCTGCCTTTAGTTTCACTTAAGGTTTGATCATTTTGTACCTAGAGGCAGACAATGGCCTCAGGAACCTATGCCACGGGAGAGACAGAGCTGTAGCTATTGGGTTAGCAGGTCGGAAGCTGACAGACAATTCTCTTTGGGGCTGCGAATTGTCTATCACACAGCCTGATGCTGAAGCCGGAGTCAGGGAGGCATATCCCTGAATGTGTGGTGATACTGAATGTTCTGTCCAAGACAGCAGCAGCAGCAAAGGTTTAACACAATACTCACAACTGAAAAAAATGCCATGTGCTTGAAAGAGGGTGGAGAATAGCTCGGGTGGTGGGATAGCCCAGAGGAGTCACATCAATAGTGTTTGCAGGAACGAGCAGCCTAAATGAATCCTGAAACCATCAGGACATAAACATGGACATTAAAAGCTTCTTCTCCTGAAACTCCAGTCAGGTTATCAAGAATTGGAATCCAATCTTCCTTCAGGATTAACTCACGATGTACAAAACTGTTGAATTTCACACATACTAAAACATTAATTTGCCACATTGGTAAGCAAGGTCCCGCTTTCCTTTCTGAAAGTGCTCTCTTGTTAAAGGGAGGTAAGTTTATTTAAACTTCACTCACTGGACACTTCAGCCATCTTTTGCAATGGCAAGCCCTGAAAGCTCCAGCAATCTGCCCAGTTGCTTACACCAAGCCAAAGTCACTAAGGCCGCAGCAGTGTTGCAGGAAGCTCACGTCAGCTGTATTCTGCACCTGCTCTGTGCCCTTGTCAGCCTGAAGCAGTTTGTAGTGAGAGTGGGTCACTCACTGAGGGGAGCTGACTTTAACATGCTTGGAAACTCAATGACTGCGCTCTCCATAAGGACTCTAGATAAAAGGGACATGTCCACCAGGCCTCCATTAAAGAATGGATCTCATCACCAGGCCTCTAATATAGAGTAAATCTCATTATCAGGACCCCTGATTAAAAAGGAAGTCTTACCTTTCCCAGTGGATAAATATACTGCTAGGTATATAATGTTTGTATGTATGTGCGTAGTGTGCACACTGTGTGCGCTGTGGGCATGTGTATGTGTGCTGTATATTTTGTGTATTGTACATGTATACATCTTTGAACCCCTTTGCTCCTGTCCACAGCAGTAAAGCTGACTTGCTCAAAGTAACCTACATCATTTGTGATTGCAGCTGCAGCTGCGGTGTGCTTTCATCCCTTAATTGACCTCTCCAAGGTGTCCAACATGTTCAAACACTTCTTCTTCCATCGACTCTCATCTGTGGCCCACCTCCGCGGCACAGCCCTTGCTTGTTTGTGCTCCTAACTATAGCCTTGGGTTCCCTCATTTTCCTTGTCGATGCGTGATATCATCCATCGACAAGGAAACAGCTACCAAGTGTATGCTGATGGCACTCAGCTCGAACTCTCTGCCACCACTACTGTGTAAACAATCTTACAACACCAGGTTATATCCAACAGTTTTATTTGAAAATCACAAGCTTTCGGAGCTTACCTCCTTCGTCAGGTGAGTGACAACCTCACCTCACTCACCTGATGAAGGAGGTAAGCTCCGAAAGCTTGTGATTTTCAAATAAAACTGTTGGACTATAACCTGGTGTTGTAAGATTCCTTACATTTGTCCACCCCTGTCCATCACCGGCATCTCCACATCATGACCACTACTGTGTACTGTGTAGTCTGACTCCTTTATTACATTACTTTATTACATTACATTGTAATGTTTCCTACATCACAATAGTCACTATCACTTCAAAAGTACTTCATTAGCTGTAAAACGCATTGGGACGGCCTGAGGTCGTGAAAGGTGCAATATAAATGAAAGTTCTTTCTTTTGTTCCCTTCTCCGATATCAAGTTGTGGATTGAAAGAACTTCCTCAAACTTGACATCCTCCAGCTCTCACCATAAATTCCACAGTTTAGCCCCTTATTCAGTCCTCCTCTCTGGCTGCTCTCTTAGATTGAACTAGATGGTGTGCAACCTTGGTGTCCTGTTTGACTCTGAGTCGAGCTTCAAACTCCACTATGACCTCTGCTACGTTGCATGCATCTCCCATTCCCACTGGAACTTTCACCTTCAGCACATCCATGTGTGACACCTCTAATACTTTACTCACCTCCCAGGTTCCATCCTACATAAACTACAACTTGTCTAAAACTTTTGCCATCTGCGTTCTGTCCTGCACTATGGTCTGTTCCTCTGTCTTCACTGACCTCCATTGGCTTTCTGTCCCCCAGCGTATCAAATTCACAATCCCTGTCCCTGCTTACAAGTTCCTTCTATGGCCTCGGGCCTGCCCACCTCTTCAAACTCCTCCATCCCCACGTACTGGTACTGTGCACTTTGAACCTGCCCTCCTTTGCATCCCCCATCGCATAGGAACAGGAATAGGCCATTCAGCCCCTCGAGCCTGTTCCACCATTCAATTAGTTCATGGCTGATCTGTACCTCAATTCCATTTACCTGCCTTTACTCCATGTCCTTTGATACCCTGCCACAACAAAAATCCAACGATTTCAGTCTTGAACATTTCAATTGAAAGGGGGGGGGGGGGGGGGGGGAGGGGTGGGGGGGAGAAGAGGAAAGTTCCCGATTTCTACTGCCCTTTATGTGAAGAAGTACTTCCTGATTTCACTCCTCAATGGCCTAGCTCTAATTTCAAGATTATGCCCCTTTATGCATATATTGTGTATATGCTGTATGTATATGTGTATTGTGTACATGCTGTATCTCTGTATATTGTACATATGTAAACAATTTTACAACACCAAGTTATAGTCCAGCAATTTTATTTTAAATTCACAAGCTTTCGGAGGCTTCCCCCTTCCTCAGGTGAACGATCTGAGGAAGGGGGAAGCCTCCGAAAGCTTGTGAATTTAAAATAAAATTGCTGGACTATAACTTGGTGTTGTAAAATTGTTTACAATTGTCAACCCCAGTCCATCACCGGCATCTCCACATCATGACTACTATTGTACATATGCTGTAGGTACATGTATGTAGTGTGTATTGTGTGAATGTACAATGCCTAAGGCAGTATTTAAGAATTGTAGTCAACACACGTCCTTCTGTCTCCTCCTCGCAGTCTGCACAAGAATAGATTTGCCAGAAGTCTGAGAACAGGTCACCTGCCTGAGCTCAGCCAGTCACAGGACAGGGAGGGGGAGCATATGGAGAAAAAGGAAGCGACTAATGAGAGCAAAATGTAGGGAGCATTCTCCAGTGTGGCTGGCAGAGGGAGCCAGAGACCTAACTATACATGAAGCTTCTTTCACTGCTACAAGAAGCACTGCTGGGCTGAAGTACAGCACAGGAGGGTGGCAGCTGAGATCTAGGATAGGAAAGGCTGAATTTATCAAACCAACACTTGCATATATATCCTGAGGGCAACTACACCATTGGCAGTTATACTGGTGACTAAAAACAACTCGCGCACTGTGGGTTCTAATGCTACATTTCAATCTGAGAACCGATTCCGCTAAATAAGTAGCCAGACCCACTTGAAAACAATTGCCTATGTAAATTGAGACTGTTGCCTACTTTAAAGTGACCCTTAAAGGTGTTTTCTTGGTAAATTTCAAAAACTAAAGCTTTAGGTGTCATCCTTGGCTCAGTTGGTAGCACTCTCATCTCTGGGTCAGTGTATGACTGAGGGAGTGCTGCACTGTCGGAGGTGGCCGTCTTTCAGATGAGACATTAAAGCGAGGCCCCGTCTGCCCCCCCCTCAGGTGGATGTAAAAAGGTTCCATGAGACTATTTCGAAGAAGAGCGAGGGAGCAAGAACAATCCTGGCCAACATTTATCCCTCAGTGGCTCAGTACTCCTCACGGGAAAAAAAGAGGGAAATCGGAGGGATCGGGCACTCAGCTCCAGACTCTCCTCGTGCTTTGCTATGCAGCTGGTTTCTGACAGGAGATTCTCCTCATGGCCACGAATAATGCACGGTGAGAGGAGACACCGCTCTGGGGGGGGGCGGGGGAATGAGGAAATAATTTAACAACAAAAGTGTTACACTCACGCAATAAAAGAGTCTCTGCTGCATTGTGCAGAGCCAAGTCACCTATTGATTGAAAACAAAAGGGACATTGAGCAGTCATTAACCACAACTCAATCATGACTGTTCGGTCTGGTAAGAGACACAGCAGCAATGATGCTCCATTGATATAAAAATATTTATTCTGTAATATATACCTCTCTGTTAGAACCGCGGTTGTTAACTTCCATTCTCTAGTGTCAAAGTATAAACCATTTGAGCGATAACATATTTGCTTATGTTACAGAGTCTGTTGAGAAGTGTGATGAATTTTATTCCAGGAAACAAGCAATAGTTTAAGCTGAAATTCAACTGTAACGTCTTTAAAACACAGCACTTTAAAACGTCTTTAAAACACAGCGCTCAATTCATTGAGGTCCATTCATTCGGGGCAGTCGCCCACTTGAGCAACTGCAAACACATGGGCTGATACTAATCATCCAGCTCTCTTGTGCATGGTATCAGTCACACCAAAATACTCTTATTTTCTCTTCAATATCAGGCCTCAAGGCAATAGGATGTAATTGGAGGAAACTATAAAGGTCAGGGGGCTGGTTTTTATATCCTGAAGTAAGTCGGTTCCAAATGGCTCAGAATTGGCGCAAATCTCGCCAAAGTGTTAAGGTGCTGATAGCACTCAGCTTTCCGTGGTTAGCCCATTTGTATAATTATTCACAGCTCCAAGTGCAGATTTGGACTGGTGCAGAGGTCGCCCAAGTGGTGGAACTGAAAAAAATTGCATGTAGGCAACATTGAAAGGGAAGTGGGCTGCACAGGGGGATAAAAATCCTTTCATCCTTAGGAATGGCTCGAAGCTGAAAGGGGAGAGGGCTAATAAGTGACAGGAAAAAGTTAAGCCAAAGGAAACCCAATGTGCAGGCATGAGTCTGCAGGCAAGTGTTGGAGCAGCCCAGCACCCAGCCTGCTGCTTGATGGCTGCTGGGGTGGATTGTGCTACAAATACAGTGGTTCTGTTGTCACTCTACGGAGGTGGAGGCAACCATAAAACCATTGAAAAGATACAGCACAGAAGGGGGCCATTCGGCCCATCGTGTCCACGCCGGCTCGAAGAACAACCAGGTGCCCATTCTAATCCCACCTTCCAGCACCCGGTCTGTAGCCCTGCAGCTTACAGCACTTTAGGTGCAGGTCCAGGTACTTTTTAAGAGGCAAGCCGGAGCTTTACCACTTGCTTTGCTAGGAGAGCACTACCGCATGTTAGCTGCAGGCAGAGGATGGCAGGGATCTGCACCTGTCTCTTTGCTGATCAGCAAAGAGTTTGTGAAGACAGTTCCCCATGGTCATAGCTAGGTAGATGGCCCAATGTCTACAGATATGGTTGCTGGCATCTTTGCAAGTGCAGCCATTTTATTAGGTACTTTAGTGCTTAGCAACCTTGGACACCCATTATAGATGGGAATGAAGATCCCTCAACGTAATGCAGGCTGGAATGTCAGAAAATTAGCTGCATGTCATATAGATATCGTCACTCAGCCTTAATTTAAGTATTATTCTGAAGCCTCTAGGCCTAATCTTTTTGATCGTGGATCACTGGCAATCTGATGGAATGGCTCTCCACCAGATTTCCCAATCCATTATACTCCTAAACTGGTGTGTACGGGAGGTAACTGGTGATTGCTGAAAGTACAAAAGGCCTAATTAATTTGTTCTGGGCAAGTCAGAGCTTTCCTATGGCTTAGTGTATGTTCCAGCAAAACTAATTTGGCAAATAATGGTTATTTCAGGGTTTGAACTGGGTGCAAAAGGGAAGGGACTTGAATACTGCTGGGGAGGATCTTCTAATGCTTCCCTCGCACTCCTGGACCGGATACAAAAAAGAGGTTGCTGTCTGATAGGCAATCCTTCAACCTCTATTTTTCATCACAATCTTTCTCTATTTTTCGATACATACTCTGGTTGTTGCTCTTCTGAGCTTTCCTTGCTTGTTCCTCTTAAGTTCCAATACACCATCCTATCCCTCTGCTCTCCGTGCATCCTCACTGTGTTCAAATCAAAATTCATCGTTTTGTCTCTTACTCTAAGTGTTTCCATGAACCTCTAAACTATGGAATTTCTTATCCCCTCCTATTTCCTTCCTCCTACAATCTTCAGGCTGTTGAAATCCAAGTTTGGTGTTACTTAGCCTGCCCTGCTTCTCTGCTACTTTGTTCAACCTTGGTGGTAATCTCTACTGCGGACCTTGGCTTTTCACCTAGATTTCTCAACTTAAAGGAACAAAGAGAAAGGACAGGTGAGAGTTTCACAGGCAGCAGAACTGGTTAATGAAGCTTTTCCATTCCCATTGTATGGTTTGATACTCAGTGTAGAGTGTGTTCCTGGTATAAATGTAAGCAACTTAGTGGTGATGCTCTGTTCATTGATCTTGCAGTAGACTGACAATGCTGGCCCACTGCAAGATTATTTACTATTACTGACTGCATAGCATCTTTTCTTCTAATTGATAATTTGACACCTTTTAGATTCACATCAAAGGAGCTCATTGTGAGATGGAGTGAAGTGAAATGAAATGGCTTCAACTCATTCATCTCTATTTACATTTATTGCATTAACCATCCTGTGGCCTGTCTGAGTACGATTGCTAATCTGTCACTCAGTGCCAATCTGAGTGAAATCTCCAGCTGTGGACCGATGCCCTTTAGGAACTGAATGATATTTGAGCTTAAAGGGTTACATTATGAGGACAGGTTGCATAAACTTAGCTTGTATTCCCTTGAGTATCGAAGATTTGATTGAGGTGTTTAAAATGGTAAAAGGATTCGATAGGGTAGATGCAGAGAAACTATTTCTTCTGGTGGGGGAATCAAGAATGAGGGGACATGATCTTAAAATTAGAGATAGGCCGTTCAGGGGGGAAATCAGTAAACTCTTTTTCACAAAAAAGGAAGTAGAAATCTGGAATTCTGTCCCCCAAAAGGCTGTGGATGCTGGGTCAATTGGAGCTTTCAAGACTGAGATCGATAGATTTTTGTTAGGTAAGGGTATCAAGGGATATGGAGCAAAGGCGGGTGAATGGAGTTGAGGTACTGATCTAATCGAATGGTGGAGCAGGCTCGAGGGCCTACTCCTGTTCCTATGATTGTACCCAAACTCATGTCATGTAGAAGGGAGGGGGAACGTCCACTGCATTAGCCAGAGCTGGATTCAAACCCAGGTCCCAGAGTGAAGGGATAGTTTGCTAAAAGTCTACACCATCTACCCAGAGAGTGTCTTTCATTAAGGACTGAGGGGGGGGGGGGGCGGGTGGAGTGGGTGGGAGAGGGCCTGCCTTGTCTCAGAAGGGAGCCCTCCAAATTGCTGCATATTATCAAAATCCAGTTAAAGACATTAAAAGACAAGATTCTCTCTGATCTGTGACAAGTGGTACTTCTCCTTTCTTAGGGTATGAGTAGAAGCAGGAGGTTTGATGAGGGACGGGATCAGGCCAGCAGCTGCTATAGTTCAGAGAAGTTGTTACTCAGTTATTGAATACTTGACTAGTTATTTTCTTGATTCAATTATTCATGCAAGTGCGTCCAACATGGTTTTATGAATCACGTAACACCTGGAGTTGGAGCAAAAACAGCCAGAAATAATTCAACAGAGCTGTGTGGACTTGATTTATTAATGGGGTGAATAACTGACGATAGGAGCAAGGGTCGGGCTGGAGCAGCCAATGTCTATAGATTCTTGTTCTCAATCATAAATGTTTACTTGCAAACCTAATCAGGAAGCAGACTGTTCATGTGATGGGGTTGGAGAGTTGATTTCCATATACAGGCTATTTAAACTTTTTACCAATTTATCTCATCACATTCAATAACTGTCTCCATATTATAGCACAAAACACTTCTGCAGCAAACAACTAAGTAAATGATTTTTTTAAGAATGTGTGAAAATGAGGCTTCCAGCAAACCGATGCGTTTAGGTGAAAATTTATGCAGTGATAAGAGAGGCTGCGAATTAGGAATGTACATCAGTGGGGGAATAATCTGCAAGTCTGATCAAGAAGGGAAACTTTGATTAAGAATTTCTATAATGGGAGTGAATGGAAGGGGTTTTAATACAAAGGGATATGGGGATCAAGCGGAAAAGTGGAGTTGAGGTCGAAGGTCAGCCATGATCTGATTGAATGGCAGAGCAGTCTGGAGGGGCCGTATAGCCTACTCCTGCTCCTATCTCTTATCTTCTTATGTACAATGGGATTGTATATAGTGGGAGTGAATGGGAACAGGTTAGGTACAATGGGATTGTATACAATGGGATGGGGTTTGGTACAGTGGGATTGTATACAATGGGATGGGGTTTGGTACAGTGGGATTGTATACAATGCGATGGGGTTTGGTACAGTGGGATTGCATACAATGGAAGGGGGTTTGGTACAGTGGGATTGTATACAATGGGAAGGGGTTTGATGCAATGGGATTGTATACAATGGAAGGGGGTTTGGTACAGTGGGATTGTATACAATGGAAGGGGGGTTGGTACAGTGGGATTGTATACAATGGGATGGGGTTTGGTACAGTGGGATTGTATACAATGGAAGGGGGGCTGGTACAGTGGGATTGTATACAGTGGGAAGGGGTTTGATGCAATGGGATTCTATATAATGGGAGGGGTTTGGTATGGTGGGATTGTATACAATGAGAGAGGGTTTGGTATGGTGGGATTGTATACAATGAGAGAGGGTTTGGTACAGTGGGATTGTATACAATGAGAGTGAATGGGAAGGATTTTGATACAGTGGAATTTTATATAACGGGAGTGAATTGGAAGAGTTTTGGTACAGTGGAATTGTATACAATGAGGGTTTGGTACAGTGGAATTGTATACAATGAGAGAGGGTTTGGTACAGTGGAATTGTATACAATGAGAGAGGGTTTGGTACAGTGGGATTGTATACAATGAGAGAGGGTTTGGTACAGTGGGATTGTATACAATGAGAGAGGGTTTGGTACAGTGGAATTGTATACAATGAGAGAGGGTTTGGTACAGTGGAATTGTATACAATGAGAGAGGGTTTGGTACAGTGGGATTGTATACAATGAGAGAGGGTTTGGTACAGTGGAATTGTATACAATGAGAGAGGGTTTGGTACAGTGGAATTGTATACAATGAGAGAGGGTTTGGTACAGTGGAATTGTATACAATGAGAGAGGGTTTGGTACAGTGGGATTGTATACAATGAGAGAGGGTTGTTACAGTGGAACTATATACAATGGGAGTGAATGGGAGGGGGTTTGGTATAGTGGGATTGTGTATAATGGGAGTGAATGGGAATGATTTTGATACAGTAGAATTTTAAATAATGGCAATGAATTGGAAGGATTTTGATACAGTGGAACTGTATACAATGGGAGTGAATGGGAAGGGGTTTGGTACAGTGGGATTGCATACAATGGGAGTGGGTGTGATACAATGCGATTGTATACAGTGAGAGGGAGTTTGGCCTCCCTCGTCTTCTGAAAAATAAACCATTTCCATCTCTTGCTTTCTTTTGCAAATATTTATTTTTGCTAAAAAATGCAGAATTGTACAGAACACGGCATATCACAGATGGAATATATCTCTCTTTAAATAGTCACATCATAGATATTACAGTGAACAACTTTATAGATAAACTCTGTGAGGACACAGTATATAACAAAGGGGCTCGTTCTCTTTAAATATGCGCATTCAGTAGATCGTCTCAGAAGGGAGCCCTCCAAATTGCTGCATGTTATCAAAATCCAGTTAAAAAACATTAAAAGACAAGATTCTCTCTGATCTGTGACAAGTGGTACTTCTCCTTTCTTAGGGTATGAGTAGAAGCAGGAGGTTTGATGAGGGACGGGATCAGGCCAGCAGCTGCTATAGTTCAGAGAAGCTGATTTGGATTCAGGTTGTTACACATTTATTGAATACTCGACTAGTTATTTTCTTGATTCAATTATTCATGCAAATACATCCAACATGGTTTTATGAGTCATAAAGCACCTGGAGTTGGAGCAAAAACAGCCAGAAATAATTCAACAGAGCTGTGTGGACTTGATTTATTAATGGGGTGAATAACTGACGATAGGAGCAAGGGTCGGGCTGGAGCAGCCAATGTCTATAGATTCTTGTTCTCAATCATAAATGTTTACTTGCAAACCTAATCAGGAAGCAGACTGTTCATGTGATGGGGTTGGGGAGTTGATTTCCATATACAGGCTATTTAAACTTTTTACCAATTTATCTCATCACTTTCAATAACTGTCTCCATATTATAGCACAAAACACATCTGCAGCAAACAACTAAGTACATTTTTTTTAAGAATGTGTGAAAATGAAGCTTCCGTCAAACTAATGCGTTTAGGTGAAAAATTATGCAGTGATGAGAGAGGCTGCGAATTAGGAATGTACATCAGTGGGGGAATAATCTGCAAGTCTGATCAAGAAGGGAAACTTTGATCAAGAATTTCTATAATGGGAGTGAATGGAAGGGGTTTTGTGCAATGGGATTGTATACAGTGGGAGTGGGAGGGAATTTGGTACAGTGGGGTTGTGTACAATGGGAGGGGGTTTGGTACAATGGATTGGATAGAATGGGATGGGATCTGGTACAGTGGGATTATATACAATGGGAGGGGTTTGGTACAGTGGGATTGTATACAATGGGAGAAGGTTTGGTGCAGTGGGATTGTATACAATGGGAGTGAATGGAATAGGGTTTGGTACAGTGGGATTGTATAAAATGGGAGTGGGTGTGGTACAGTGAGATTGTACACAATGGGAGAGGGTCTGGTACAATGGGATTGTATGCAATAGGAGGGGGTTGGTATATTGGGATTGTATACAATTGGAGTGGGTTTGGTGAGGTGGAATTATATACAATTGGTGAGTGCATTGTACAGTGTAATGCTATATGATGGGAGAGGGCTTTGTACAGAGTAATTCTATATAATGGGAGAGGGCTGTGCACAGTGTAATTCTATATAATGGGAGAGGGCTTTGTACAGTGTAATTCTATATGATGGGAGAGGGTTTTGTGCAGTGTAATACTATATAATGGGAGAGGGCTTTGTACAATGAAATTCTCAACAATGTGAGGTGGGTGTAGTACAGGGGAATTCTTTACAATGGGAGTGAATGAGAGGGGGTTGGTACAGTGGAAATCAAAACTATGGAAGGGGGTTTGGGATGGTGGAATTCTATAGAATGTGAGGGGCTTGGTACAGTGGAATTCTACATAATGGGAGGGGGCTTGATACTGTAGAATCATATGTAATGCGAGGGGGCTTGGTATAGTGGGATTTTATTCAATGGGAGGGGGGTTGATATGGTGAAATTCTATACAATGAAGGGTCTGGACAGAGTAGATAGAGAAACTTTTCCCATTGGTGGAAGGGTCAAGATCCAGAGGATATAGATTTAAGGTGAATGGCAAAAGAACCAAAGGCGACACGAGGAAAAACTTTTTTACAAAGCGAGTGGTTATGATCTGGAATGCACTGCCCGAGGGGGTGATGGAGGCAGATTCAACCAAAAAGGAACTGGATAAATACTTGAAGGGAAAAAATTTGCAGGGCTACGGGGATAGAGGGAGTGGGACTAGCTGGATTGCTCTTGCAGACAGCCAGCACGGATTCGACAGGCCGAATGGCCTCCTTCCGTGCTGTTACCATTCTATGATTCTACAATGGGAGGGGGCTTTGTACAGTGGAATTCTATACAGTGGGGAGGGAGTTTGATACAATGCAAATCTATCTGATGTTAGGGTATTGCTACAATGGCTTTCAATATATCGGGAGGGACCTGGTACAGTAATTCTATATAGTGCAAAGAGGGTGTGCTACAGTGGGATGGAAGCTTGGTACAGTGGAATCTATATAATTGGAGGGAGTTTGGTACAATGGAATTTATATAATTGGAGGGAGTTTGGTACAATGGAATCTATATAATTGGAGGAGGTTTGGTACAATGGAATCTATATAATTGGAGGGAGTTTGGTACAATGGAATCTATATAATTGGAGGGAGTTTGGTACAATGGAATCTATATAATTGGAGGAGGTTTGGTACAATGGAATCTATATAATTGGAGGGAGTTTGGTACAATGGAATCTATATAATTGGAGGGAGTTTGGTACAGTGGAATTTATATAATTGGAGGGAGTTTGGTACAATGGAATCTATATAATTGGAGGAGGTTTGGTACAATGGAATCTATATAATTGGAGGGAGTTTGGTACAATGGAATCTATATAATTGGAGGGAGTTTGGTACAATGGAATCTATATAATTGGAGGGAGTTTGGTACAATGGAATCTATATAATTGGAGGGAGTTTGGTACAATGGAATCTATATAATTGGAGGGAGTTTGGTACAATGGAATTTATATAATTGGAGGGAGTTTGGTACAATGGAATCTATATAATTGGAGGAGGTTTGGTACAATGGAATCTATATAATTGGAGGGAGTTTGGTACAATGGAATCTATATAATTGGAGGGAGTTTGGTACAATGGGATCTATATAATTGGAGGGAGTTTGGTACAATGGAATCTATATAATTGGAGGGAGTTTGGTACAATGGAATTTATATAATTGGAGGGAGTTTGGTACAATGGAATCTATATAATTGGAGGAGGTTTGGTACAATGGAATCTATATAATTGGAGGGAGTTTGGTACAATGGAATCTATATAATTGGAGGGAGTTTGGTACAATGGAATCTATATAATTGGAGGGAGTTTGGTACAATGGAATCTATATAATTGGAGGGAGTTTGGTACAATGGAATCTATATAATTGGAGGGAGTTTGGTACAATGGAATCTATATAATTGGAGGGAGTTTGGTACAATGGAATCTATATAATTGGAGGGAGTTTGGTACAGTGGAATTTATCTTTCATGAAATGCAATATCAGTTGTACATGCAATAAGTTGTGTGTGTACCTACATTATGTGTGTTTCACTTGGCAAAGGTTAGCTGATATTGAAGATAAACAGTGTAGGGATGGTTTCTTCCCTTGGTTTCTTCTTTGTGTAGTGACTGGGTGACATTCCATGGGGCAACGATGTCCAGCTAACAGCCTTCATTTGAAAACTGCACCTTAAAGCACATCTTTATTCTCAGGATAATAGTGAGCTTGCATTTCCACCATCAAAGGCGACTGTGGAAAGCCAGCTCCAGCACCGCAGTAAACAGCTACGGACTCTCCTCAGCTGTGTCACTATGCACCTTTGCCTAATTTCTGACCAGGCACAACCTGGTGCAAAATGCCGGCTACACTGACACCCAGCAGGTGGTGGAGGTGGGATTGGGGTCGAACAGATGCTGCAACGTGCACTTCTAGCACACTCTCTTTCTCTCTTACTTTCAGTTAAAGTGGTGGTTGGCCCAGAGTTTGCTGGAGACTTGTGCCGTGGGAATGGCGCATCTAAGTCAGCGCCCGGCGCAAATGGCAGGTGACATTATGGTGTAAGTGAGAGATGCCCTTATTCACGAGACACGGTCCGAGCTCCGGTTTGTGAATGGTGAGGTGACTCCAGCACACACTGTGTCAGGATGCGGTCAGCCACACTAAAGCTTTAAGGAAGGGGAATGGAGAAGAGGAAGAGAATCACAATCCAAAGAAATAGCTGCCTCACATGACAAGCAGTAACTCTTGTACCACTTGCATTATTATCAAAAGTGCCAGAATGTACGGACACTGCGCCTTTAGATTCTGAAATGTAATAACACTTAGAACAAGCAACGCAATCCGAAAATCAGCAAAACTCTGATCATTTCCATTACGTCCAGAAATGTCGCTTGAAGCTCTTCGGTGATTCAGAACATCTGCTTGTGTCTTGCTGCGGGAGTGCCATCTGAACCAGAGACCTGTCTGCAAACACGCATCTTAAAACTGCACCCTGGACTTCACGTTCTTGAATTTACTGCTGAGATTTAGAGTCCAGTCTCCGGGCTAACCCACAGCGACTTCTGCAAGATGGTCCCAACTGGCCGTCCATGTCTGAGGACATTTGATAGTCCATCGCTGACAAAAAAAAGTCGGCCTCCGAGGTAAGGCGACTGGATTATGTTACTCAGGATCACACAGCTGGATGTCAAAATCCTGTCTTCACAATGAAGAGATAAAACAAGGCATCAAGGTTAAAGTGTGTGTCGTCTTTTTTCTTTGCTTCTCGAGTTAAACCCTTCAACAAATAATACCTAGTGCAAGAAAACCACGGCTGTTCCACTTCTCCGCTGTAAGGCTTTGCTCACAGCCCCTCTTCCGATCTGGTGCTGAGCAGGCAGTCTCTCATTTCGGTGCTCTCCTGTAGGCTACCGGGGTGTCCTGCGCTCAAGGAGCTGCCTGTCCTGGAGCGGTAAGGTGGCAGCTCAGCATGGCTGGGGGACTCGGTGTCTGAGCGGTACGGCGGTGGTGGGAGGTCGAACCATGGTGGTCTGCTGGTGGAAATGAGAAGAGACTGAGTGCACGGACATAAGGTATTGCTAATGAAGAAGTTTGATACTGATTGAAGCTCTGGGGGATTTCCAGTGAGCACTTAATGGCCTTCTCGCCAACCCAGTGAACAGTTTCAACTGGTGTCCTCCATTCGTCTGCATTTGAGCTCCTGAAATTTATTGAGCGCCCCACTGATGTCTCTGCAGCACATTCCAAAATAAGAGGGAGGGGGGTGAAATTTTTCCGAACTTCTCCCATCCGTTGCCGTAACCTTGGCAGAAACCGTGTCCCCTAAGTTACGGCGAAGCTGGATAAGCGCTGAAGAAATTCACCCCCCCCCCCCCCCAACTTCTTGGAGATACAAAGATGTTAAAGGGGCACCATCTTCGTAAGCAAGTGTTTGCCAGACCTTGTTCCAGGGGAAGGGGAAGAGTCAGGAGAGCGCTGGGTCACTCTGCTTCAATTATATTACATATAGGTTATGTTTTCGATGCGAGTTGTATATTAAAAAAAAGATTGTTAACGACTACCTTTCCATGTAAAAGGCACTCGGACGAAGTGCAAAATTGGCTGCAGATTCTCCATTGCCCAAGACACATTTATACCTCAATATCTCTAACACCGTCCCATTAAAGAGACGGTTTCACTATTAGGGCTTCAAGAAAGAGACAATCTCACTACCAGGGCCCCATTAAAGAGACATCCCCACTATCACGGCCCGATTAAAGAGACAATCTCACTATTATGGCCCCATTAAAGGGACCGTCTCTGAGCCACCAGGAGGCTAGCTAGGAGGTAAGCTGTTTCTTTCTACAGGGCCAGCATGACACAGATTGGGGATGGAGGCCTTCCGGCTGCTGTTTTTGGACAACGCTCAGGACAACCTCGAAGGCGGTGGCCATCACTGCTGCTGCAGGCCTCTCAGGCTGGAAATCCAGGTAGGTTCAGGTCACATCATTTTGGGTGTGCCCGGCCTGACCTGCACCCAGGTATGTGTGTGTGTGGGGTGGAGGGTAATGGGTTGGGAAAGACAATTGGGGCCAGTGTCTCTTAAAGCAGGCATTCAACAGGTGGCGGCAGGGGCAGAGAACTATATGGTAGAATATACATGGACTCTGAATGGAATGGGCTTGATGGGCCAAAGGGTCTTTTTCTGCTTTCTGTTCTTATCTTATCTGGAGAAAGTGTGCTGGAGCTTTATTTAATATTGAGAAATTAAAGCAGAATGATGTCACCTCAGCCCCCTCACACTGTCGAGTGTGATAACTGATACCCCACGTCTTTCCCCACATGCACTCTGCACTGCATACATTCATTAATGAGCTGGCACCTCACAGTACAGTTGACCACCATAAGACAGGATTAATCACCCCACCAGATAGCTGCTCATGCTTGTGTTCTACATTCTGGTTAATTAGAATTTATTCATAAGAGTTGGCACTTCAGGGCATCATGAGATCATGAAAGGTGCTATATAAATTCAAGATGTGGAGATGCCGGTGATGGACTGGGGTTGACAATTGTAAACAATTTTACAACACCAAGTTATAGTCCAGCAATTTTATTTTAAATTCACAAGCTTTCGGAGGCTTCCTCCTTCGTCAGGTGAACGATGTGGAGGAAGGAGGAAGCCTCCGAAAGCTTGTGAATTTAAAATAAAGTTGCTGGACTATAACTTGGTGTTGTAAAATTGTTTACAAATATAAATTCAAGGTCTTTCTTTCTTCCTGTCTATTGACTTGTCTGAATGACTTGATGTTACAGTTTTTCTAGTAACCGAGTATGTGAAGTCAGGGTGAAATTTGAATGCTCCTTCCTGAACACGACATCACTAGTGCAGCACCAAAGATTCAGGATAAAATTCTACTGGATAGTTTATCAATAAATTCTCACTTTATTTGATGCCACTGTAGCCACAGGCAGCCATTCTTTACCAACCAGTCCCAACACAGTATTCAACAAGTAGTTTTCAGAATCTGCCTAGAAACGACCCAAAGATCCACTTCTGTTTCATATCAAACACAATCCAACAAACAGCACTACAATGACTCCATTTTTAAAAATTAATTCTTAGAATATGGGTGTCGCTAGCAAGGCCAGCATTTATTGCCCATTCTTAGTTCTCCTCGAGAAGGTGGTGATGAGCCACCTTCTTGAACCACTGCAGTAGTGACGGTTCTCCCACAGTGCTGGTAGGTAGGCTGTTCCAGGATTTTGACCCTGCGAGGATGAAGGAACGGCCGATACACGTCCAAGTCGGGATGGTGTCAGACTTGGAGGTGGTGGTGTTCCCATGTCAACTGCTGCTCTTGTCCTTCTAGGTGATGGAGATCACGGGTTTGGGAGGTACTGTCGAAGAAGCCGTGGCGATTTGCTGCAGTGCATCCTGTGGATAGTACACACTGCAGCCACGGTGCACTGGTGGTGGAGGGAATGGAAGTTTAAGGTGGTGGATGGGCTGTCGATCAAGTGGACTGCTTTGTCCTTGCAACTGAGCAATTTATTGAAATATACAATGTGATTGAGACTGCAGAAACCACATTTTATAGAGCACCAGACCTGTCCATAATACAACCTTGCTGTCAGTAATAGTTTTATTTTTGACTTAACCACACAAAGCATTAATTGTAAGAGGTTTAATTGGGGTAAATGGTTCCTTACCTCTGTTCGAGCACAGCCTCGGAGTATGAGGGCGGCATCTCCTCCGTCGCCAGCGGCTGGTGGTACATGGAGCTGGCCGTGACCTGAATGCTGTTGCTGGTATTGTAGGTGACGCTGCAGTGGTGAGTGCGGTCCAGGATGACGAGACGCGACAGGAGCAGTGGGTGCTGCAGGCGGTGCAGGGGCGGCGTGACGTGCCCAATCAGGTTGTTTCGCTTCCGGTGGTGGTGCAGCATCATGGCAAGCAGAGCCACCAGCAGGACAAAGACAACGGAGCTGCCTATGATGGCAAAGATGACACTCGGGTAGTACGGGAAGCGGATATCGGATGTGACGTAATCGCGACCGCCATCCAGACTGTCTTCTGCCAAAAGAAAAGGCTGGGGGTTATTGAGAACAACGAACGCTCAAGGAGCTAAAGAGAGAGCTCAACAGAAGCTCGAGGAACAGCACCTCATCTTTCGATTAGACACTTTACAACCTTCCGGACTCGACACTGATTTCAATAACTTCAGATCATAACCACTGCTCCTACTTAATTTTTAAAAATTTATTGTCAGCAGCCGCTGGATATGGTTCTGCTGCTGCCATTCACAGCTCCTCTAGACCCATCTTTTGTTTCTTAACCTGTCCCATCACCACCCTCCCTGCCTTGCACCATCATCCCTTTTGTCATTTAATCACTCGTGCCCTCCACCCTATCACAGACCTTCCCTTTTGTTCTTTCCTCCCCTCACCTTTCCCTGACTCTGAACTTGCTTAAAAACTTTAACTCTTTGACATCTTCCAGTTCTGACGAAAGGTCTTTGACCTGAAACATTAACTTCCACAGATGCTGCCTCACTTGCTGAGCTTCTCCAGCATTTTCTGTTTTTATTTCAGAGAGTCTGAAAAGTTCCTAGCAGGCATGAGGCGAATGGACACGGTGCACTATAGTTTGGCAGCACAAAACAGATTGCACAGAGAAACTGATAGCTGCCCTGGCCCACGCTGAGTTCACCCAAATACTCACTTTAAGTCCACTGCAATCTCCTGTCCTGTTTAAAATAACAGGGGAGCATACTGTAATGTTACTTTACAGTCAGCAAGGGCTGTCCGTTACAACACAGATGGAATCACAGAGTCTACTGGTATCACAATGTTGCTCGCAGTATATTGGAGGATATTCTTTTTTTGTAAGGACAGGATCATTATAAAGTCTGTGTCTATCTCCACATTATGTTTAATTAGCCTGACTCTTTAAGGCCACAATATCTAAATCTGGTGAACAGACAGGATGTGGCCAATTAGAGGCTAATTGCTGTTAGGCATATCCTGGGGACAATTTAGAGACCCAGTGACCCTTCCCCCCTCCCCATGCAATTCTCTTTTAACGATGCACAGGTTCTCTGGTCGGCTTCCTATCTGTTCATCGGTGATTTCCTGCCGCTTAATGAATGTGACATTTGAGCCAATCAGTTGCAAGTTTGACATATACCGTAGGCAAAGGTAAATTTGCTGTATTTTGTTATTTCTGGGAATTTCATTGCTGAATAAATATCAGTGTTTAATTTGTGTTATGAGATTCTCCTTTAAATGTTAAGAAGCTGTGAACTACTGAGTGCTAATATAGCTTTAAATACCAATAAATACGCACATATTTTCAGAAGGTAAATTCTAGTTTGAAGTATGCAATTGTATTTTCATAGTTATTATATTAATAGATCTTAATGTGGAACTATTTAAGAGAAGTAAAACTGTATGCAAATTTTCTCAGAAAATGATATTGTGGCTTTAAATATGGAAACGATCTCCCAAGCGGCCTGGCTTGGGGCGCTCTACAGAGTCACTGGTTTTGTGTCTCTTGCAGTTGAACGTTGTCCCTTCACGGTTCATCAAAAGGCAGTGAAGTCGCTTCCTTTGAAATAAAAACAGAAAATGCTGGAAAATACTCAGCAAGTCAGTCCGGCTTCCTTTGAAAGTCGCTCAGTGACAAACAAAGCGCGGCTCCGTGGCCTTAATGAAACACAAGCCGAACAAAGGCGCCTCTGTAAGGGGGACATTGACATTCCGATCCGGACCCGGGGCCAGCGCCACTCACAAGACCGAAGGCAATGTCCCCGCCGGCTGGACCTCCAATTAAAACATCGCCAGTCTCTGTCTGGACGCTCAAACATCCCATGAATTTGCATTGCAGCCCAACAACAAATTAGTCATCATGGGATGTTGGAAATGTTTGCCAAAACAGCCTTTATTTTTCAAACGCTTTAGCATGCTGTGCAGCAAACAAGTGGGGTCAGCGACTCAAACTCTTATTCTCTTTCAGGCTTGTAAATACACTCATCTCCTGGGAGATCAGCTACGGGGACATTTTCAGTTATCTGTGTATAGATTTTTTTAAAAGTACAGTTCCACCCTAATAAACACTGAACTACTTGGTCATTATGTTTTGTGTTTCAATTAGCATTTCTCTGAACTGGGGATGAGAGCAGCCAGTTGTTAAATCTTTTGACAGCTCATTAAATAACTCACTCACAGATTCAATCCAAATAAAAACAGGAAATACTTCGGTAATAGAAATGCATGGTAAAATAATGAAGCTGCCACAATGTGCTGGTGTCTCTGGATCAGATTCGGCACTGGATTCATCAGTGAACATTAACACAGGATAACTAGGGGGAGTGGGGGACACTAAATGCTTGGAGCAGGGGTTCGACACAGTTGACTTGAATAGGATGGGGTTAGCTCATCGGAACTTTGCGCCTGGGGGGGGGGAGGCAGATAGAAAGCTGTTTGGCCCATTGTAATTTTATACAATGGGAGTGGATTGGAAGAGATTTGGACCACTGGAATTCAATACAATGGGAGTGAATAGATTACTCATGAGGAGCTATATTGACTGAACAGTAGACTACATGACGCAGCACGCTACACAGAGAACTGAATGAACTTGGTACTGCGATACAGAAGTAGATGTATGCAACACTCGGAGGGAACTGTAGGCACAGAACAGTGCGCTACACAGGGAGCTGCACAGATAAAGAAAGAAGAGCTTGCATTTATATAACGTCTTTCACGACCTCAGGACAACATCATCTTGCATTTATATAGCGCCTTTGATGTAGTAAAACATCCCACGGCGTTTCACAGGAGCATTATCAGACAAAGTGTGACACTGAGCCACATAAGGAGATATTAGGACAGGTGACAAAAAGCTTGGTCAAAGAGGTAGGTTTTAAGGAGCGTCTTAAAGGAGGAGAGAGAGGTAGAGAGGCAGAGAGGTTTAGGGAGGGAATTCCAGAGCTTAGGGTCTAGGCAGCTGAAGCCATGACCGCCAATGGTGAGTGATGAAAATTGGGGATGCGCAAGAGGCCAGAATTGGAGAAGCGCAGAGATCTCAGAGGGTTGTAGGGCTGGAGGAGGTTACAGAGATAGGGAGGGGCGAGGCCATGGAGGGATTTGAAAACAAGGATGGGAATATTAAAGTCAAGGTGTTCCCGGACCGGGAGCCAGTGTAGGTCAGCGAGCACAGGGGTGATGGGAGAACGGGACTTGGGTGCGAATTAGGATACGGGCAGCAGAGTTTTGGATGAGCTCAAGTTTACAGAGGGTGCAAGGTGGGAGGCCGGCCTGGATGTCCCAAAGTGCTTTACAGATAATGAAGTACGTTTGAGGTGCAGTCACAGTTGTAAGGTAGGAATGTAACACTGAGTCTCAGAGAATGCATGGAGCTGAATTACTTACTTTGTTGCTATTAATTTTTAAAAATTAATAATTCTCCACTAAAATGAATTCTTGCAATATCGCTAACTTGTCCCCATATGCCAGATTTGCTCCCTGACCAGATGCCCTATTCCGTGGGCTTCTCCACTATCTTGTAACCTCGGTCAAAATTACTTTGCGACTGGCCAATGGGAGTGAGGTCCTGGTCTTGCCCGGTGTTTTTCTCCCCTCCTCCCTTCGCTGTAATTTCATCAGACAGGCTGAAACCTCACTCAGTGGGGAAGTGAGTGCATTTAATTGTCATGCGAGGCTGCCACTAGAATCCTGGCCTGAGGGTGGCACTCCAGACCCTGACCTCTGCATTATTCAGGCACCTCCTGCGCTCATTTAAAATGTCTTGTTCCAAATTGAGACCCCAGCTTGAACTCCCTTCTCTTTTGATTCAGCGCAGCTGTTCGTTTCCAACGTCAGTTTGGCAATTTTTCAAACGTCATTCCCACAAAGCTCCTGAATCTATTTTGTCTGCATGAGGTATTAAAATAATTAACCGAGTTCCAGTGGAATACCTGGGTCAAAGCAGGGTTATATTTCATAATCAAAAAACCAGTGCATTGATTCCACTTACGTTATATGAGACTAATAATACAATATTTCTGATAACATTTGAAGGATTGCTTTAGTTTTCTTTCTGGCTTTGTGGTAAATCCACAGATGACATTTTTTGCTGTACTCTGCTTACAAAATATCTGTCTGGAAACTAATTAAAAACACGAGCAAGGTATAAGAAAAGACAATTGAGCCCATGAGCCCCACACCGGGTACAATCCACCCCTTCATGGACCCTGCCCCACTCATTCTATCTGTCTGAAGGAAAGTTCTGCATGAAAGGTAATCAGGCATAATGGAACATTTATCCATTTAACAGTGTCTGCTGTTTGATTGTCCTGTTGCTCTCTGCAAACCCATCCCTTGGAGTGGGGCTTCAACTCACAACCTTCTGACTCAGAGACGAGAGTGCTACCCACTAAGCCAGAGCTGAGGGGATTGAAGAGGAAGGGATTTGGGTCACTGGAATTCTCCACAGTGGGAATGAATGGGAATGGGTTTGGGCATTGGAATTCCATGCTTTGATCCAGTTTCAGTTAATTTGGAGTTGACTGTTTTGGCAAACAAGGCAGTAGTTGAATAACTAATATTATCATTGTGTTCAGAATGGTAGGGCAGTTAGGATGTTAAAGCCCCAGTGCTTTCTTATCTTCCTAATACAGCTACTATTGGAAGAAGTGTGAGTGGGTTGGGAATGGGGGGGGGGTGAGAGAAACGTAAGGGCCTTTCTTTCGCCTGGCTCTGAACCATCTGACAGCTCGTTGGTGCTGAATTGCAAAGGTGAAGCCGGTCTCGGAGTCCTCACTGCTATTCTACAGCAGCCCTTAGTTTGTTAACTGAAGGCAATCCGACAGAGACACCAACATCGTCACAGAGTTTCCTGTCCAGCCGGGTGGGACTGCCCTAGCCTGGTTCCATGCCTATCTATCCAGCTGTAGCCAGAGAATCTCCTGCAATGACTTCTCTTCCCGCTCCCGCACTGTTACCTCTGGAGTCCCCCAAGGATCTATCTTTGGCTCCCTCCTTCCCTCGGTGACACCATCCAAAAACATGTCAGGTGCCACAAGTGTGCTGACGACACCCAGTTCTACCTCACCATCACTTCTCTCGACCCCTCCACTGCCTCTGATTTGTTACGCCACTTGTCCGATATCCAGTATTGGATGAGCAGAAATTTTTCCAATTAAATATTGGGAAGACCGAAGCCATTGTCTTCAGTCCCCGCCACAAACTCTGTTCCCTAGCCACCGACTCCATCCCTGGCGACTGTCTGAGGCTGAACCAGACTGTTTGCAACCTTGGCATCCTACTTGACCCTCAGCAGAGCTTCCAACCCCATATCCGCTCCATCACCAAGACAACGACAACAACTTGCATTTATATAGCACCTATAATGTAGTAAAACGTCCCAAGGTGCTTCATGGGAGCGTTATCGAACAAAATTTGACACCGAGCCATGTAAGGAGGGATTAGGACTGACCAAAAGCTTGATCAAAGAGGTAGGTTTTAGGAGCGTCTTAAAGGAGGAGAGAGAGGTAGAGAGGTTTAGGGAGGGAATTCCAGAGTTTAGGGCCTAGGCAGGTAATGGCACGGCCGCCAATGGTGGAGTGATTAAAATCGGAGATGTGCAAGAGGCAAGAATTGGAGGAGCACAGAGATCTCGGAGGTTTGTAGGGCTGGAGGAGGTTACAGAGATAGGGAGGGGTGAGGCCATGAAGGGATTTGAAACAAGGATGAGATTTGGAAACAAGGATGTTACGGAGGTAGAACCACCTATTTCTACCTCTGAAACATCACCCGTCTTTGCCTCTGCCTCAGCTCATCTGTTGCTGAATGCTGAAACCCTCATCCAGGCCTTTGTTACCTCCAGACTGGACTATTCCAATGCTTTCCTGACTGGCCTCCCACCTACCACCCTCTGTAAACTTCTGCTCATCCAAAACTCTGCTGCCCATATCCTAACTTGCACCAAGTCCCGTTCACCCATCACCCCTGTGCTCGCCTTCCTCCATTGGCACCCAGTCCAGCAACCCTTCGATTTTAAAATTCTCATCCTTTTGTTCAAATACCTCCAAGGCCTCACCCACCCCTATCCCCAAACTCTTCCAGCCCTACAACTCTCCGAGATCTCTGAGCTCCTCTAATTCTGGCCTTCTGGGCATCCCCAATTTTCATCGTTCCACCATTGGTGGCCGTGCCTTCAGCTCCCTAAACCTCTCCGCCTCTCTACCTCTCTCTCCCCCCCTTAAAGTCGCTCCTTAAAACCTACTTCTTTGGTCACCTGTCCTAATATCTCTTTATGTGACTTGGTGTCAAATTTTGTCTGATTCCGCTCCTGTGAAGCACCTTGGGATGTTTTACTACGTTAAAGGTGCTATATAAATGTATGTTGTTGTTTATCCTGTCATATTCAGCACACCCTTGTGAGGCCGGGGGGGGGGGGGGAGGGATCTGTTGCACAAAATCGTAACATCCTGTGGGACATCCAGATGTGCAGCCAGGAGGGAAATGGATAGAATTCCCTGGAATTCTGATTCCTATAATCATTTGCAGTCTGCGGTCTTTTTATGTAGCGGGTTTACAATTTCAAAGATTATGATGCCCATTTGTCCCTTAAATAATTTCAGGCTAGGAATTGAATTCTATTTTCATGCCAGTCTTTTGAACTATTTATTTTATTCATTTAAAGTCTGGGGGTGAATTTTGCCTCTTTAAAGTAGCTGGGAAGAGAAAGGAAAATTCAACTTTATGAAGCCAGTGTCAGTGTTGATCATTCCCCGCTCGGGTACAGCATGAGTCTAATGAAGAATAACATCTCTCTACATTGCCCCACTAATCTCTCCCAGGTCATGCTCAGCAGGGATGTCCAATCCTTTGTCTTGGTGGGCTACCACGGAGCGTCGAGGGCCACATATCAAGTTTAAATCCCTGTTGAAATAACATTTTTATATGTCAAGTTACTGATAGATTCTGTCCTTCTGTTTAGGATTTCACCCACCGTTAAGTAGAGCCCTTTCCAAACCTCCAGGCCCACAAAATACAACAGGGCAAAGCAGTGGGTAAGAATTACGAAACGACCGTGTTGCTCGGGCTTCGAAGGCTGGATTGTTAGGGCTTGGGGTGGGGGGGGGGCGGGGGAGGGGCTGTATAGAGTCACAGGTTACATACCCCTGATGTACTGCACAAGTTAGATGCAAGTCCAGCATGGGGAAGGTTTAAAGTAAAACTGCCTTTGCTCTGTCTCATCAAGAACCTCAGGTCAAATACAGTATGGTCGCAGCCACTGAGGTCCTTTCTATCACCTGTCAGTGTGCTACAATCACAACTTCAGAAAAGGATCTCTTACTGCATCAGTGTGTGATTTTGACTTCTTATGCCAGCCAGCCATGACAGAGACTGACGATTCAGTGCCTACTGGTGCCAAACTACAGGCTGTGTGGTGTTGTGGATTTGCTTCCATTAGTACCCTATGTGACCTGGAGGTGCTCGATACTCATACAGACTCTGAAAAATATTCCAATCCCCAGCAGTGCTATCTGTCATCTTGATTATCTCATTATCCCCCAGAAGAGGCTATTCAAAGAATAATTAGGGCGGGGACTGACAGAGAGACTTTTTCGGAAGAGAAACATTCAAACAAACCATGACTAGAAGGAATCAACTCCTACTTATGAGCAGGCAGCCAAAAGCTGCCGTTTGCAGCCATTCCAAAGCACACTAATGCTTTCCAGACCTTTAAGAAGCTGAGTTACCATCAGGAATATATACAGATCCCAGCCACTTCCCATTAATCTCTCCCATCAGAAGAATTACTCTACGCCTACGTCCCTCTCCTCGTTCTGCTTTTAATCATGTTTGTTTTTAAGAGGTTTGTCTGAGTTCATTCCAAATAATCAACTTTGTTTTCATATATTTTGTCTTTGTTGCAAATTGCGAGAAAAAAGAGTTTGGCTTTTAAAGAAACTGGCATTTCATAAAAAAGTATCCTTGTGGTCTCATATTATATCTCCTTCAGGACAAAGCACCGATGAGATCTGCTCCCAGACCCTTTACCTATACTGTTATCATGCAGGGCACTACGAGTTGTGCACAGGTCTGCCCACTTATGGTCTGACCCCATTCTACAGGCTCTGTTCAGTACTGTATAGAATTACTTAGAATGTACAGCACAGAAACAGGTCATTCGGCTCAAATGGTCCATGCCGGTGTTTATGTTCCACACGAGCCTGCTCCCACCCTTCTTCATCTAACCCCATCAACATATCCTTCTATTCCTTTCTCCCTCGTGTGTTTATCCAGCTTCCCCTTAAATACATCTGTGCTATTCGCCTCAACCACTCCTTGTGGTAGTGAGTTCCACATTCTAACCACTCCCTGGGTAAAGAAGTTTCTCCTGAATTCCCTATTAGTGACTATCTCATTTTTATGGCCTCCAGTTCTGGTCTGCTCTGCAAGTGGAAACATCTTCTCTACGTCTACCCTATCAAACCCTTTCATAATCTTAAAGACCTCTATCAGGTCACCCCTCAGTTTTCTCTTTTCTAGAGAAAAGAGCCCCTGCCTGATCAATCTTTCCTGATAGGTGTAACCTCTCAGTTCTGGTATCATCCTAGTAAATCTTTTTTGCACTTTCTCCAGTGCCTCTATATCCCTTTTATAATATGGAGACCAGAACTGTTCACAGTTCTCCAAGTATGGTCTAACCAAGGTTCTGTACAAGTCTAACGTAACTTCCCTGCTTTTTAATTCTAGTCCTCCAGAAACGAACCCCAGTTGTTAATTGTATCCATGTGATTTATATCAATTAGTGTTAATTATATTCAGGTGGTGCGTATCAACTGGGGACTCTCTTGTATCCATTTATAAGAGCGCTGATCTAGGGTGTGGTGTGGGTGTAATGTAGATCTCTGTGAATAAAGGCTTGGAAGCAACTGAAGACTAGGCCCTAATATTCTCTCCTTCACTACCTGGCTATCCAGTTTATTACACCAGTGCTTTGTTTGCTTTTTTTAAGGTCTTATTGTGCTGCGTTGCTACTTTTAGTGATTTGTGTACCTGTATCCCCAGATCCCGCTGCTCCTCTACCCTATTTAGACTCTTATTTTTCCAAGGAGTATGTGGCCTCCTTATTCTTTCGACTAAAATGTACCACCTCACACTTATCTATATAAGTTTATTAATGTCTTCTTGTATTTTGTCACAGTCCTCCTCAGTATTAACTATATCCCCCAATTGGTGTCATCCGCAAATTTTGAAATTGTACTTCCGATTCCCGAGTCCAAATCGTTTAAGTAAATCACAGAATCTTAGAATCATAGAAAATTTACGGCACAGAAGGAGGCCATTCGGCCCATTGTGTCCGCACCGGCTGAGAAACGAGCCACCCAGCCTAATCCCACTTTCCCACATTTGGTCCGTAGCCCTGCAGGTCACGGCTCTTCAGGTGCACATCCAGGTATTTTTAAAAATGAGTTGAGGGTTTCTGCCTCTACCACCCTCTCAGGCAGTGAGTTCCAGACCCCCCACCACCCTCTGGGTGAAAAAAACTTTCCTCAGCTCCCCTTTAATCCTTCTACCGATCACTTTAAATCAATGCCCCCTGGTTATTGATCTCTCCGCTAAGGGAAATAGGTCCTACCTATCCACTCTATCTAGGCCCCTCATAATTTTGTACACCTCAATCAAATCACCCCTCAGCCTCCTCTGTTCCAAGGAAAACAACCCCAGCCTATCCAATCTGTCATCATAGCTAAAATTCTCCAGTCCTGGCAACATCCTCGTAAATCTCCTCTGCACCCTCTTTAGAGCAATTACATCCTTCCTGTAATGCAGTGACCAGAACTGTGAGCAGTACTCAAGCTGTGGCCTAACTAGTGTTTTATACAGTTCCAGCATAACATCCCTGCTTTTATATTCTATGCCTCGGATAATAAAGGAAAGTATTCCGTATGCCTTCTTAACCACCTTATCTATCTGTCCTGCTACCTTCAGGGATCTGTGGACATGCAGTCCAAGGTCCCTCATTTCCTCTACACCTCTCAGTATCCTCCTATTTATTGTGTACTCCCTTGCCTTGTTTGCTCCTCCCAAATGCATTACCTCACACTTCTCCGGATTGAATTCCATTTGTCATTTTTCTGCCCATCTGACCAGTCCATTGATATCTTCCTGCAGTCTACAGCTTTCCTCCTAACTATCAACCACACGGCCTATCTTTGTGTCATCTGCAAATTTCTTAATCATGCCCCCTACGTTTACATCCAAATCGTTAATGTATACCACAAAAAGCAAGGGACCTAGTACCGAGTCCTGCAGCACCCCACTGGAAACAGCCTTCCAGTCACAAAAACACCCGTCGACCATTACTCTTTGCTTCCTGCCACTGAGCCAATTTTGGATCCAATTTGCCACATTCCCTTGGATCCCATGGGCCTTTACTTTTTTGACCAATCTGCCTTGTCAAAAACCTTGCTAAAATCCACATAGACTACATCAACTGCGTTACCCTCATCGATCCTCCTTGTCACCTCCTCGAAAAATTCAACAAATTAGTCAGACACGACCTCCCCTTAACAAATCCATGCTGATTGCCCTTGATTAATCCGTGCCTTTCTAAGTAACAATTTATCCTGTCCCTCAGAATTGATTCTAATAATTTGCTCACCACTGAGGTTAGGCTGACTGACCTGTAATTACTCAGTCTATCCTTCGCTCCCTTTTTAAACAACGGTACAATGTTAGCAGCCCCCCAATCCTCCGGCACTACGCCTGTATCCAGTGAAGTTTGGAAAATGATTGTTAAAGCCTCTGCTATTTCCTCCCTGGCTTCTTTTAACAGCCTGGGATACATTTCATCCGGCCCTGGTGATTTATCTACTTTCAAAGATGCTAATCCCCTTAATACTTCCTCTCTCACTATGTTTATCCCATCCAGTATTTCACACTCCTCCTCCTTAACTTCAATCCCTGCATCATCCCTCTCCTTTGTGACGAGAGATGCAAAGTATTCATTAAGAACCATACCCACATCTCACGCCTCCACACATAGTTTACCTTTTTGGTCTCTAATAGGCCCTACTCTTTCCTTAGTTAAATGGTGAACAACAGTGGTCCCAGCACCGATCCCTGTGGAACACCACTTCCCACTTTTTGCCAGTCTGAGTAACCACCTTTAACCCCTACTCTCTGTTTTCTGTTTTGTAGCCAGCTTTCTAACCATTCTGCTACTTGTTCCCTGACTCCAGATGCACTGGCCTTCGTCATGAGTCTACTACCTTATCGAAGACCTTTTGGAAATGCAAATATATTACATTTACTGCATGACCCTTGTCTACCCTTTCTGTTACTTCTTCAAAGAATTGAATAAGGTTGGTCAAGCATGACCTTCCATTTTGAAATCCGTGCTGGCTATTCTTTATTATATTTTTGGTTTCCAGATGTTTTTCTATTAGTCTTAACTGGACCAGCCATATAAATACTGTGGCTACGAGAGCAGGTCAGAGGCTGGGTATTCTGCGGTGAGTGACTCACCTCCTGACTCCCCAAAGCCTTTCCAACATCTACAAGGCACAAGTCAGGAGTGTGATGGAATACTCTCCACTTACCTGGATGAGTGCAGCTCCAGCAACACTCAAGAAGCTCGACATCATCCAAGATAAAGCAGCCCGCTTGATTGGCACCCCATCCACCACCCTAAACATTCACTCCCTTCACCACCGGCGCACTGTGGCTGCAGTGTGTACCATCCACAGGATGCACTGCAGCAACTCGCCAAGGCTTCTTCGACAGCACCTCCCAAACCCGTGACCTCTACCACCTAGAAGGACAAGAGCAGCAGGCACATGGGAACAACACCACCTGTACGTTCCCCTCCAAGTCACACACCATCCCGACTTGGAAATATATCGCCGTTCCTTCATTGTCGCTGGGTCAAAATCCTGGAACTCCCTTCCTAACAGCACTGTGGGAGAACCGTCACCACACGGACTGCAGCGGTTCAAGAAGGTGGCTCACCACCACCTTCTCAAGGGCAATTAGGGATGAGCAATAAATGCTGGCCTCGCCAGCGACGCCCACATCCCGTGAACGAATAAAAAAAAAATCTTTGAATAAAGATTCCATTATCTTTCCTACCACCCACGTTAAACTAACTGGTCTATTTTTTAAATATAGAAATCGTATTAGCTGACGGCCAGTCCTCTGGCACTATTCTCTTTTCTAATGTATCGTACACGGACATCTGCTACTCTGCTGACATCTGGAGAGACCGTACATAAAGGTGAGTCCAGATAGATTCAGAGAGAGTGCTAGCAATGGATTTATTAATAATTCTTTCAAAGTACCTTCAGGAAGAATTAATAGTTTCTATTTTGATGTGTTATGTTCATTTATAAAATTAAATTATGTCAGAATGAGGGCGATAGCGAGATAATGTCACAATAAGCGAGAGAGGGCTTGCATTACAATGAGAGAGTGAAGGATAACATCACAATGAGGATAAGAGGGAGAGTATTAACTTGCATTTATATAGAATCATAGAATGAAAGAGCACAAAAGGAGGCCATTTCCAGAGATAGGGAGGGGTGAGGCTATAAAGGAATTTAAAAAATAAGGATGAGAATTTTAAATTTAAGGCATTGGGGACCAGGATCCAATGAAGATCAGTGATGGTAGAGGTAATGGGTGAGTGGAACTTGCTGTGGGATAGGATACTGGCAGCAGAGTTTTGGATGACACCTCCCCCCCCTCAAACTCTGTGTGCATGTGCGATCCCTCCTCACTTCACCCCACCATTGGCAGTTGTGCGTTCAGGCTGCCTATGCCCCACACTCTGGCATTCCCTCCCTAAACCCCCTCCATTTCTCCACCTGAATTCAATGGAGAGTAAAATCGGGTGGGCTGCAAATCAGGCTGCCGGCCTGATCCCATCAGCTACACGCCGAGCAGGTTGGGTTAAAATTACCCTCCATGATTTGAACAATTCAGCCTACTTAAATACTCCTCAAACAGATGATAGGGTTGGTTTGGTTTAAAAAACTCAGCTCAATTCAAAAGCAGCAGCCCATCATACACGTAACTGAACCAATTGCGTGACAAGTTTATATTTGAATTGTGTGGCATGGTTCCTCACTTAAGGAAATTTTCCCAGAGATAATTGAATAAAATGTCCCAACTGGCTCAATTGCTAAATTTAAATCTGAGATAGATAGCTTTTTGGCAACCAAAGGTATTAAGGGATATGGGCTTAGATCACAGATCAGCCATGATCTTATCAAATGGCGGAGCAGGCACGAGGGGCTGAATGGCCTACTCCTGTTCCTATGTTCCTATTTATATCACGTTAGGCTGGGGCATGATTCTGACTGCAGCTGGTTTTTAAATTTATATGTTGTGACTGGATTAAAGGGACTACCAATAAACCAAAATGACAAAAATGCTGCAGTTTTGTTACAGTCATAATAAAGGAGTCCGGGGGAATAACGTCACTATGAGGGAGAGAGAGAAGGATCAAAGGACAATGTCCCAATGAGGGAAATGAGGCAAAAATAATAGTAATGGGATGACTGATATGAGAAATAGAAGTCAGTTAAAGTCCATTATATAGGATCATAGGAACAGGAGTAGGCCATTCAGCCCCTTGAACCTATTCCATCATTCAATCAGATAATGGCTGATTTGTACCTCAACTCTATTTACCCACCCTTTGCTCCATGTCCCTTGATTCCCTTACCTAACAAAAAGCTGTCGATCTCAGTCTTGAAAATTTCAATTGACCCAGCATCCACAGTCTTTGGGGGAGAAAGTTCCAGATTTCCACCACCCTTTGTGTGTAAAAGTGTTATATATCTGAGGTTGTTGTACATTCACAAGTTTTATAAAGGAAATGCACTGCATGTCTATGCATTTACCAGGGAGATTAACATAGTGGGCAGGACATTAGAAGAAAAGATTGAAAAAGATATTAAAGCATTTAAGATAGAAAGGGGGGAGATAATTGATAAACTAATCAAATTTAGGGAGGATAAGACCCCTGGTCTGGATGGATTGCATCCGCGAATATTGAAAGGAGTTAGGGAGGAGATAACAGAGGCACTATTACATATAGATAAAAGTTCACTAGAAAAGGGAATGGTGCTAGAGGACTGGCAGACAGTTAATGTTAGTCCTATGTTTAAAAAGGGAGATAGAACAAGTCCAGGGAACTATAGACCAGTTAACTTAACTTAATAGAATCTTTACTCAAAGATGTAACAGAAAGACAGCTAGAGAATGAAAATATAATAAAGAATAGCCAGCACGGATTTCAAAAGGGGAGGTCGTGCTTGACCAACCTTATTGAATTCTTTGAAGGAGTAACAAAAAGAGTAAACAAGGGTAATGCAGTAGATGTAATATATTTGGATTTTTAAAAGGCATTCAATGAGGTACTGCATAGTAGACTCATGGCTAAGATCAGAGCATGTGGAGTCAGGGGACAGGTAGCAGAATGGATAGCAAGTTGGCTACAAAACAGAAAAGAGAGTTGGGGTTAAGGGTAGCTACTCAGACTGGCAAAAGGTGGGAAGTGGTGTTCACAGGGATTGGTGCTGCGATCACTGTTGTTCATAATTTACATTGAGGATTTGGATTCGGGAATCGGAAGTACAATTTCAAAATTTGCAGATGACACCATGTTGGGGGATGTAGTTAATACAAACGAAGAATGCGTCGAAATGCAGAATGTGTATGTAATTGGCAAATGAATTTCAATATAGATAAGTGTGAGATGGTGCATTTTGGTCACATACTGCTTGGATAACAAGAGTCTAAATGGGATAGAGGAGCAAAGGGATACACAAATCACTAAAAGTGGCAACGCAGGTTAGTAAGCCATTAAAAAAGGCAAATCGAGCACCAGAGTTCATTTCCAGAGAGATAGAATTGAAAAGCAAAGATGTTATGTTTAACAAGTACAGAACCTTGGTTAGACCACACTTGGAGTATTGTGCACAGTTCTGGTCTCCATATTATAGAAAGGACATAGAGGCATTGGATAGGGTGCAAAAAAGGATGATACCAGAACGGATAGGAATTCCTTATCAAGAAAGGCTGAAGAGGCTGGGGCTCTTTTCTCTAGAAAAGAGAAGGCTGATGGGTGACCTGATAGAGGTCTTTAAGATAATGAGGGGGTTTGATAGGGCAGATGTAGAGAAAATGTTTCCACTTATGGGGGAATCCAAAACTAGAGGTCATAAATATAAAATAGTCATTAATAAATCCAATAGGGAATTCAGGAGAAAATTCCTTACCGAAAGAGTAGTAAGAATGTGGAACACGCTATCACAAGAAGTAGTAGAGGCAAATAGCATAGATGCATTTAAGGGGAAGCTATAAGGGAGAAAGGAATAGAAGGTTATCCTGATAGGGTTAGATGAAGTAGAGAGGGAGGAGACTCGTGTGGAGTATAAACGCTGGCATAGACAGGTGGGCTGAATGGCCTGTTTCTGTGCTGTAGTTTCGATGTAACTCAATGTAACTGCCTGTCTGTAAAACACGGTGAACACAACATAAGGTATCTAGCTCATCTGGGAAAGTAGTCAATGCTGTAATCCAAGCTGACACTTCCATCGGAGCCTTAAACACTCCATATTATATAGCAGTAACTACTAACATCGACCTAAGACTTGCCAAGCTGACAAAATATTTCCTGTTGATAAGGTCCAGGCTGCCCTGTGAATCTACCTGACCTCTTCCTTTCTCAGTGTACCGTTAACTAATTCCCCTCATCTGCTGCCCATCTGTGCTGCCGACTGCACAATGGAGGCCTTAATAAGTCACTCTCAAAGGCGATGCCGACCTAAGCAAAGCCAGCCAACAGCTTCTATTTGTACTCAAGAGTTGCACTAACCCTTTCCCTTCTGCTGCTTAAACAGGGGAACTTTCCATTCATCCTGCTTCATTCTTACTACTCTTTCGGTAAAGAAGTTTCTCCTGAATTCCCTCTTGGATTTATTAATGACTATTTTATATTTATGACCTCTAATTTTGGACTCCCCCATAAGTGGAACCATTTTCTCTGCGTCTACCCTATCAAACCCCCTCATTATCTTAAAGACCATTACCTCAGGTCACCCATCATTTCCAGAGTATGAGTACTCTTCCAGTATTTTCTTGTTGATTTTCCTGTGGATCCACCTTGGTAGAAACCCGGCCAAAGTTGTAAACAATAAAACCATTCTGATTTTATCAAAGAGTAAACAATACAATGGTTACTCCTGGCCGAGATAGGTGTATCCCTTTAAGAAGAGTTCTGTTCCCATAGTGGGCCCCTGCATGGAAAGCTGAACGTTTGTCGACGCCTGGTTAATGGGGTATTTATTAGATACCAGCACACAGCGGCTGGATTTCCCTCGTCCCACTGGAGGAGGGTCAGGGCGGCAATTCCGCCCACCACCTCGACTCTGGTCCAATCTCCTAGCTTGGGGCTCGTTAGCTATGCAGGGCGAGCTTCCTGCGGCATCTCTGCCATGCCAGCCAACCTCTTGTCATCTTTGTGTGAGACTGATAATTTGCTTTACAGGCAATTTCATGCTCTGGGAATCTTTTTGGGTTGAGGGTTGGAGTTGGGATTGGCTTATACTTAGAAATGTTGATCTTGCAGTGGTGGGATGAAAGGTACTAAGTGCTTGGGGAGGGTGTGTTATTCCTGCTTAACAAATTCCACTTCAACCACTGATTGTAGGTTCATTATGGTATTGAAGACATATATTAATACAAACACAGATCGATATATAGATAGTGAAATATAAGCATCTATACCAGTGGTTCATTACACGTAGTTAAGGGCTTTTAACCATTAAAAAATTTTGGACCATCTTTTGGATGTAAACGTAGCATCAGAGAGCCTCTTTGAAATAGCTTCATGTGATGCTCTATCCCTGTACCCTGAGGTGCCTCTAGCTGTCAATGACGAATCTGCTCTCAATAGCCAGCCTTATGCCACATGCCTTTGTGCCAATGTAATTTCTCTTTATTTTTGTCTTCAGGAATAATGATACCTTTTCAGTGCATCCTGTGAAGTGGGCCCCACAGAGGACAGAACAACCACCAGCTCGGAATAATAATGAGGCTGGAGCTTAACACACAGCACTAATTCTTCCTTGTTCAACCGGATTGTTGATTTAGTCTGCTCAGGGTGGGAGTTGGACACACTGATCCCTTTTAGAGCTGTGACGACAAATCATCTCTCCTCGGGGGAATTGGCTGTCCTTATTTTAAAGGGGTTGTGCCAGTGACCAGAATGTCACCTCAACAGGTCTGAACACAGAGAAAGGCTTTAATGGCCCACAACATCATCTGTAACCTTCTGGGTATTTTCTGGTCTTGTGACACTCCCCATGAAAATCAGGCAGGTTCTACAATGGGTGGGCAATTCACTCCAGATTACCACCCGGTCAGTGAAGGTGGAAACGACCCCACTGTGCATTACTGTATATATTCTTTGCGTTGCTGGGTTTAATATTCTGATTTTCTGAATATACTTGTGGGGGTAATTTTGACTTTGTGCGATAGTGTAAAATGGGTGATAGCGAGTTGGCTGCCCGTTTTACATTTCTCCTGATGTTTATTTTTATTGAAATCAATGGAACTAAAAATCGGGCAAGATGGTAAACAGGTTGTCAATTCGCTATTACCCATTTTACACTATCACACAAAGTAAAATTTTCCCCCAGTGTGTTACTGGGTTTAACACACTGAGTTTCTGTATATACCTTGTAGAGTACACTGTGGGGATAATTTTGATTTTGGGCGAGAGTGTAAAACCGGCAATATCAGATAAGCTCCCCGTCGGGAGAGATGTAAAACAGGCGGGTGATCCAATCGGCCAAAGTCAAAATGACCCCCATTATGTGTTGGGGGTTTAACACTCCGATTTCCTACATATATATATACGTGATATAATCATTCATAGAGGTTTTAATCTTACTGTGTATATTAGTAATGTTCCCATGGCGCCAGCTGAAGCTCCATTGTGTTTAGTAGCGATGCAAAACCCTGACAAGATTAACCCCTGATCAGTGGCATTCTGTGGGTCCTGGTGAGTTTGTAAAGATGGGGCCTGACCCTTCTGTGGCCCTTTGTTAGTCTGGAGCCTGAATGTGCATAAGTGGATCAGCAAACTGTTCGCTGCACGCCCCACTACACCAAGTTTCATCAGCTCCTTCCTTTCCTGAGGAGCGCTGGGAAAATGGAAACTTAAAATGCCATATAAATCTGCGGACAGATTAACCTTATGGCCGTAAGACACTGCCGCTGAGAATAGTGGGTTTCTAAGAATGTTTGTGGAGCTCAGTAGCCAAGGAGATGGGCATCCCGCAGAAATGTGTGAACTGTCGCTGTGAGAAAATGGCACATAAATGTTTGGAAGTTACAACGGCCCAAACAGATTAAGGGGGAGATTTTTGTCTTTACCTTTTGGGTGAAGTGCAGGAAGGAAAATCGAGGAAGGAAGCATCGTACGTTGATAACGGAGCATGCCTCATTTTCCTTTCATTTAAATTATTGGAAGAAATATCAGGCGGGCTCTGGAACTAACGTACGATAAGAGTTTCCATTCTGCACTTCAGCCACGTGATGCTGAACGCCCAGGCATTAAAGGCAAAAATGTACCCCTCTGTAACACCAGGAAGAGCAGTCCTGGTTCTATTTGCCCAGTGACACCAGGATAAATAGTCCGTTGTCCAGCTTTGTGGGACTGGCCTCACTTAGTGCCCCTCTTATCTATCTGATGGTAGCCCAAGCATCTCTACCAATTACTTCTCTTCGCACCCCTGCACCGTAACTTTGGGAGCCTTCCCCAAGGATCTGTCCTTGGCCCCCTTATCTTCATGTTGCCCCTTGAGGTTATTCGCAGACATGGGGTTAGGTTCCACATGTATGCTGATGACATCCAGCTCTACCTCACCACCACCTCTCTCGACCCCTCCACTGCCTCTATGTTATCAGACTCCTTGCCCCACATTCAGTCTTGAATAAGCCGTACTTTCCATTAGCTAAACTTTGGGAAGACTGAAGCCTCAGCATCCCAACCCTCCCCCTCTAACTCCATCCCTCTCCCCGGCTACTCAGGCGAGCTCTGGAACTAACATACGATAAGAGTTTCCATTCTGCACTTCAGCCCAGGCATTAAAGGCAAAAATGTACCCCTCTGTAACACCAGACTATTCGCAACCTTGGCATCCTAATCGACCCTCAGTTCAGCTTCCAACCTCATATCCTCTGTATCACAAAGACTGCCTACTTCCATCTCCATAATATTGCCCACCTTTTCCCCTACCTCAGCTGATCTTCCACCGAAACCCTCATTTGTGCTTTTGGCACCTCCAGACTCTTATTATTCCAATGCTCATCTCCATCCTCCACCTTCTTCAAATTTAGGCTCATCCATTGTCTCACACTAAGTCCCACTTGCCCATCTCCACCTTGAGTCTATGTCCCCCTGTTACCGATGTACCAACCTGTGGTAACAATCGTTCCCTATTTACCCTCTCAAAACCCTTGCATAATTTTCCCACTTAAACTTCTCTGTTCCAGTGAAAACCTCAATTTTATGCACCTTTCATTATCATGATAACCTCTCATTCTGGATATCGTTCTAGCGTATCTTCACCGCACCCTTCCCTTGACTCTTAACACCCTTCCGCGAGTTCTGTATAACATTTTGTACAGAATGTCTCCTTATGTGTAACAATGAACCTCCTCCGCTGTCACACATGAACGGGGAGAGCTGTCCCCAACCCACTGTCCAGGACATCACTGGAGCGCAGCCTAATGTCAGCCTTGGCGTAGTGGTAGCACATTCAGCTCTGAGTCAGAAGGTAGTTGGTTCAAGCCCCACTCCAGAGAACTTGAGCACATAATCCAGCTGACACTCTAGTGTAGTACTGCGGGAGTGCTGCACTGTCGGAGGTGCTGTCTTTCCGGTAAGACATTAAACTGAGGTTCCATCTGCTCCCTCGGGTGGACGTAAAAGATCCCATAGCAGTATTTGAAGAAAAGCAGGGTAGTTTTCACGGTGTCCTGGGCTAATATTTATCCCTCAACCAACACCTAAAACAGATTATCTGGTCTTTATCTCATTGCTGTTTGTGGGACCTTGCTGTGCGCAAATTGGCTGCCATGTTTCCTACATTACAACAGTGGCTACACTTCAAAGTACTCCATTGGCTGTAAAGCGTTTTAGGAGGTCCTGAGGCGGTGAAAGGCGCTATATAAATGCAAGTTCGTCACATAAGGGGAAGGAGCTCTGTTCTCCATATCTGCTACCAGCCTGTCTCTGATGTCTCCTTCTATAACACTGGAGCAGATAAGCAGAAATCCCCCCACCCTCGTCTGCCTCACTTCTTTAATGTTGATTTGAACGGTATGCAGCACAATTATATTTACAAAATATTTTGCCCAAGTTCCACAAAAAAAAGGAAAACTCGTGGTCTCACACCGAGGAACAAAAGGGGAGCTGTATTTCTTCTTGCTAGAGGAGCACACAGCACTGCAGCAGAACTGGAGAGCGCTTGCTGTCTATATCAAGCCATTCATATACCCCAAACGACAAGGGATGTGATTATAATCTCCTGCAGGGTAGGGGGTTTAATCTGTTTACAACGGCCTTGTGTCTTCACAGTCCTTTGTGAGTCAGCTGAGTCAGGGCTCCATTCGATCCTGCTCGCTGGGACAGCCATTCTGGAAATGTGACTGAGTTGGAGTCATGGCAATGGGGGGCTCCCCATCTTAGGTGGTCTTTCACTTTGAACGACTCTCACCGGCGGCTGTTGAGAATGCATTCACAGCCACTGGCAGAGTGAGTTTAAGGGACTGGCAAAACGAACCCCCTCTTCCTTATCACTCATTAACCAGCCCCCCCTTCCTTATCACTCATTAACCAGCCCCCCCTTCCTTATCACTCATTAACCAGCCCCCCCTTCCTTATCACTCATTAACCAGCCCCCCCTTCCTTATCACTCATGAACTAGCCCCCCCTTCCTTATCACTCATTAACCAGCCCCCCCTTCCTTATCGCACATTAACCAGCCCCCCCTTCCTTATCACTCATTAACCAGCCCCCCTTCCTTATCGCACATTAACCAGCCCCCTTCCTTATCACTCATTAACCAGCCCCCCCTTCCTTATCACTCATTAACCAGCCCCCCTTCCTTATCACTCATTAACCAGCCCCCTTTCCTTATCACTCATTAACCAGCCCCCCCTTCCTTATCACTCATTAACCAGCCCCCCCTTCCTTATCACTCATTAACCAGCCCCCCCCTCCTTATCACTCATTAACCAGCCCCCCCTTCCTTATCACTCATTAACCAGCCCCCCCTTCCTTATCACTCATTAACCAGCCCCCTTCCTTATCGCTCATTAACCAGCCCCCCTTCCTTATCGCACATTAACCAGCCCCCCTTCCTTATCACTCATTAACCAGCCCCCGCCTTCCTTATCGCTCATTAACCAGCCCCCATTCCTTATCGCTCATTAACCAGCCCCCATTCCTTATCACTCATTAACCAGCCCCCCCTTCCTTATCACTCATTAACCAGCCCCCCCTTCCTTATCACTCATGAACTAGCCCCCCCTTCCTTATCACTCATTAACCAGCCCCCCCTTCCTTATCGCTCATTAACCAGCCCCCCCTTCCTTATCACTCATTAACCAGCCCCCCTTCCTTATCGCACATTAACCAGCCCCCTTCCTTATCACTCATTAACCAGCCCCCCCTTCCTTATCACTCATTAACCAGCCCCCCTTCCTTATCACTCATTAACCAGCCCCCCCTTCCTTATCACTCATTAACCAGCCCCCCCTTCCTTATCACTCATTAACCAGCCCCCCCTTCCTTATCACTCATTAACCAGCCCCCCCCTCCTTATCACTCATTAACCAGCCCCCCCTTCCTTATCACTCATTAACCAGCCCCCCCTTCCTTATCACTCATTAACCAGCCCCCCCTTCCTTATCGCACATTAACCAGCCCCCTTCCTTATCGCTCATTAACCAGCCCCCCTTCCTTATCGCACATTAACCAGCCCCCCTTCCTTATCACTCATTAACCAGCCCCCGCCTTCCTTATCGCTCATTAACCAGCCCCCATTCCTTATCGCTCATTAACCAGCCCCCATTCCTTATCACTCATTAACCAGCCCCCCCCTTCCTTATCGCTCATTAACGAGCCCCCCTTCCTTATCGCTCATTAACCAGCCCCCCATTCCTTATCGCTCATTAACCAGCCCCCATTCCTTATCGCTCATTAACCAGCACCCCCCTTCCTTATCACTCATTAACCAGCCCCCCTTCCTTATCGCACATTAACCAGCCCCCGCCTTCCTTATCACTCATTAACCAGCCCCCCTTCCTTATCGCTCATTAACCAGCCCCCCTTCCTTATCGCTCATTAACCAGCCCCCCTTCCTTATCACTCATTAACCAGCCCCCATTCCTTATCGCTCATTAACCAGCCCCCATTCCTTATCACTCATTAACCAGCCCCCGCCTTCCTTATCACTCATTAACCAGCCCCCCTTCCTTATCGCTCATTAACCAGCCCCCCTTCCTTATCGCTCATTAACCAGCCCCCCTTCCTTATCACTCATTAACCAGCCCCCATTCCTTATCACTCATTAACCAGCCCCCCTTCCTTATCACTCATTAACCAGCCCCCCTTCCTTATCACTCATTAACCAGCCCCCATTCCTTATCGCTCATTAACCAGCCCCCATTCCTTATCACTCATTAACCAGCCCCCCTTCCTTATCACTCATTAACCAGCCCCCCTTCCTTATCACTCATTAACCAGCCCCCGCCTTCCTTATCACTCATTAACCAGCCCCCGTCCCTCTCCCCTAGAGACTCGGTTCTCCACTGACCTGATCTGGCAGGTTTATTGAAGCAAAACAGGAAATCGCAGGGGTCCGTGGAGCTGCTGGGATTTCGCTGGCAAACGGACCGAAGCTCAGGAAATCTAAACAGCCGTTCCCATGGCAATAGGCTGATTAAACTGATTCTCTGCTCTTAGGTGAAACTCGACGCCAGAACGGATTTCTGTTCTCTCAGCAGATTATCTGACACCGTAATTCAGCACCAAAAAGGGAATCATTGTGCGGACAAATAACAGCTAGACATACAGCCCATGCAATGGATTTAGACAAAGAGCCTTAAAGATGCAATTGTAAACAATTTTACAACACCAAGTTATAGTCCAGCAATTTTATTTTAAATTCACAAGCTTTCGGAGACTTCCTCCTTCCTCAGGAAAATGTTTTTCCTCAGGTAAAGATGCAGGCATAGGGACCAAAACTAAACTATCGCCTCACGCTACAATACGGAGCCCCTTAAAAGTACAGCAAACCCCGAGGAAGAAGAAATGTAATGTCTGAATGATTATTTCCTCCCTATTTTCGGCGTGTAATTTGGGCCGGGGGGAGGGATAATTTAGGGCGAGACCCCCCAACATCTGTTAAAATTTCTCCTGGACTGGGCAAATAGGCAGTGCGTTATAATTTTGTACAAATTGTACTTCATCCAATGTACGTCCCATCATTAGTGACCTAGCAACACATCCCTGGGGTGCTGCATTGCTGAGGGTCTCGGGGGCATTTCATATTTAGAAAGCAGAGTTACTAATTACAATTTGGAAAGCGGTCAATTAAAAAATCTTCAGTGTAGGCAACCTGGTCTGTCTACATTGGGACTGGGCATCAAGGCGAGTTTCCCCTCACCCACCTGGGACTGGGCTTCAGGGTGAGTTTCCCCTCACCCACCTGGGACTGGGCTCCGGGGAGAGTTTCCTCACCCACCTGGGACTGGGCTCCGGGGTGAGTTTCCCCTCACCCACCTGGGACTGGGCTTCAGGGTGAGTTTCCCCTCAACCACCTGGGACTGGGCACCGGGGTGAGTTTCCCCTCACCCACCTGGGACTGGGCACCGGGGTGAGTTTCCCCTCACCCACCTGGGACTGGGCACCGGGGTGAGTTTCCCCTCACCCACCTGGGACTGGGCACCGGGGTGAGTTTCCCCTCACCCACCTGGGACTGGGCACCGGGGTGAGTTTCCCCTCACCCACCTGGGACTGGGCACCGGGGTGAGTTTCCTCTCACCCACCTGGGACTGGGCTTCAGGGTGAGTTTCCCCTCACCCACCTGGGACTGGGCACCGGGGTGAGTTTCCCCTCACCCACCTGGGACTGGGCTTCAGGGTGAGTTTCCCCTCACCCACCTGGGACTGGGCACCGGGGTGAGTTTCCTCACCCACCTGGGACTGGGCTCCGGGGTGAGTTTCCCCTCACCCACCTGGGACTGGGCTTCAGGGTGAGTTTCCCCTCACCCACCTGGGACTGGGCTTCAGGGTGAGTTTCCCCTCACCCACCTGGGACTGGGCACCGGGGTGAGTTTCCCCTCACCCACCTGGGACTGGGCTCCGGGGTGAGTTTCCTCACCCACCTGGGACTGGGCTCCGGGGTGAGTTTCCTCACCCACCTGGGACTGGGCACTGGGGTGAGTTTCCTCACCCACCTGGGACTGGGCTCCGGGGTGAGTTTCCCCTCACCCACCTGGGACTGGGCACCGGGGTGAGTTTCCTCACTCACCTGGGACTGGGCTCCGGGGTGAGTCTCCCCTCACCCACCTGGGACTGGGCTCCAGGGTGAGTTTCCTCACCCACCTGGGACTGGGCTCCAGGGTGAGTTTCCTCACCCACCTGGGACTGGGCTCCGGGGTGAGTTTCCTCACCCACCTGGGACTGGGCACTGGGGTGAGTTTCCTCACCCACCTGGGACTGGGCTCCGGGGTGAGTTTCCTCACACCCACCTGGGACTGGGCTCCGGGGAGAGTTTCCTCACCCACCTGGGACTGGGCTCCGGGGTGAGTTTCCTCACACCCACCTGGGACTGGGCTCCGGGCTGAGTTTCCCCTCACCCACCTGGGACTGGGCACCGGGGTGAGTTTCCTCACCCACCTGTGACTGGGCTCCGGGGTGAGTTTCCCCTCACCCACCTGGGACTGGGCTCCGGGGTGAGTTTCCTCACCCACCTGGGACTGGGCTCCGGGGTGAGTTTCCTCACACCCACCTGGGACTGGGCTCCGGGCTGAGTTTCCCCTCACCCACCTGGGACTGGGCACCGGGGTGAGTTTCCTCACCCACCTGTGACTGGGCTCCGGGGTGAGTTTCCCCTCACCCAGCTGGGACTGGGCTCCGGGGTGAGTTTCCCCTCACCCACCTGGGACTGGGCTCCGGGGTGAGTTTCCTCACCCACCTGGGACTGGGCTCCGGGGAGAGTTTCCTCACCCACCTGGGACTGGGCTCCGGGGTCAGTTTCCCCTCACCCACCTGGGACTGGGCACTGGGGTGAGTTTCCTCTCACCCACCTGGGACTGGGCACCGGGGTGAGTTTCCTCTCACCCACCTGGGACTGGGCTCCGGGGTGAGTTTCCCCTCACCCACCTGGGACTGGGCACCGGGGAGAGTTTCCCCTCACCCACCTGGGACTGGGCTCCGGGGTGAGTTTCCTCACCCACCTGGGACTGGGCTCCGGGGAGAGTTTCCCCTCACCCACCTGGGACTGGGCTCCGGGGTGAGTTTCCTCACCCACCTGGGACTGGGCTCCGGGGTGAGTTTCCTCACCCACCTGGGACTGGGCACCAGGGAGAGTTTCCTCACCCACCTGGGACTGGGCTCCGGGGTGAGTCTCCCCTCACCCACCTGGGACTGGGCTCCGGGGAGAGTTTCCTCACCCACCTGGGACTGGGCTCCGGGGTGAGTTTCCCCTCACCCACCTGGGACTGGGCTCCGGGGTGAGTTTCCCCTCACCCACCTGGGACTGGGCACCGGGGAGAGTTTCCCCTCACCCACCTGGGACTGGGCTCCGGGGTGAGTTTCCTCTCACCCACCTGGGACTGGGCTTCAGGGTGAGTTTCCCCTCACCCACCTGGGACTGGGCACCGGGGTGAGTTTCCCCTCACCCACCTGGGACTGGGCTTCAGGGTGAGTTTCCCCTCACCCACCTGGGACTGGGCACCGGGGTGAGTTTCCTCACCCACCTGGGACTGGGCTCCGGGGTGAGTTTCCCCTCACCCACCTGGGACTGGGCTTCAGGGTGAGTTTCCCCTCACCCACCTGGGACTGGGCTTCAGGGTGAGTTTCCCCTCACCCACCTGGGACTGGGCACCGGGGTGAGTTTCCCCTCACCCACCTGGGACTGGGCTCCGGGGTGAGTTTCCTCACCCACCTGGGACTGGGCTCCGGGGTGAGTTTCCTCACCCACCTGGGACTGGGCACTGGGGTGAGTTTCCTCACCCACCTGGGACTGGGCTCCGGGGTGAGTTTCCCCTCACCCACCTGGGACTGGGCACCGGGGTGAGTTTCCTCACTCACCTGGGACTGGGCTCCGGGGTGAGTCTCCCCTCACCCACCTGGGACTGGGCTCCAGGGTGAGTTTCCTCACCCACCTGGGACTGGGCTCCAGGGTGAGTTTCCTCACCCACCTGGGACTGGGCTCCGGGGTGAGTTTCCTCACCCACCTGGGACTGGGCACTGGGGTGAGTTTCCTCACCCACCTGGGACTGGGCTCCGGGGTGAGTTTCCTCACACCCACCTGGGACTGGGCTCCGGGGAGAGTTTCGTCACCCACCTGGGACTGGGCTCCGGGGTGAGTTTCCTCACCCACCTGGGACTGGGCTCCGGGCTGAGTTTCCCCTCACCCACCTGGGACTGGGCACCGGGGTGAGTTTCCTCACCCACCTGTGACTGGGCTCCGGGGTGAGTTTCCCCTCACCCACCTGGGACTGGGCTCCGGGGTGAGTTTCCTCACCCACCTGGGACTGGGCTCCGGGGTGAGTTTCCTCACACCCACCTGGGACTGGGCTCCGGGCTGAGTTTCCCCTCACCCACCTGGGACTGGGCACCGGGGTGAGTTTCCTCACCCACCTGTGACTGGGCTCCGGGGTGAGTTTCCCCTCACCCAGCTGGGACTGGGCTCCGGGGTGAGTTTCCCCTCACCCACCTGGGACTGGGCTCCGGGGTGAGTTTCCTCACCCACCTGGGACTGGGCTCCGGGGAGAGTTTCCTCACCCACCTGGGACTGGGCTCCGGGGTCAGTTTCCCCTCACCCACCTGGGACTGGGCACTGGGGTGAGTTTCCTCTCACCCACCTGGGACTGGGCACCGGGGTGAGTTTCCTCTCACCCACCTGGGACTGGGCTCCGGGGTGAGTTTCCCCTCACCCACCTGGGACTGGGCACCGGGGAGAGTTTCCCCTCACCCACCTGGGACTGGGCTCCGGGGTGAGTTTCCTCACCCACCTGGGACTGGGCTCCGGGGAGAGTTTCCCCTCACCCACCTGGGACTGGGCTCCGGGGTGAGTTTCCTCACCCACCTGGGACTGGGCTCCGGGGTGAGTTTCCTCACCCACCTGGGACTGGGCTCCGGGGTGAGTTTCCTCACCCACCTGGGACTGGGCTCCGGGGTGAGTCTCCCCTCACCCACCTGGGACTGGGCTCCGGGGAGAGTTTCCTCACCCACCTGGGACTGGGCTCCGGGGTGAGTTTCCCCTCACCCACCTGGGACTGGGCTCCGGGGTGAGTTTCCCCTCACCCACCTGGGACTGGGCACCGGGGAGAGTTTCCCCTCACCCACCTGGGACTGGGCTCCGGGGTGAGTTTCCTCACCCACCTGGGACTGGGCTCCGGGGAGAGTTTCCCCTCACCCACCTGGGACTGGGCTCCGGGTGAGTCTCCCCTCACCCACCTGGGACTGGGCTCCGGGGTGAGTTTCCTCACCCACCTGGGACTGGGCTCCGGGGAGAGTTTCCCCTCACCCAGCTGGGACTGGGCTCCGGGGTGAGTTTCCTCACCCACCTGGGACTGGGCACCGGGGTGAGTTTCCTCACCCACCTGGGACTGGGCTCCGGGGTGAGTTTCCTCACCCACCTGGGACTGGGCACCGGGGTGAGTTTCCTCACCCACCTGGGACTGGGCTCCGGGGTGAGTTTCCTCACCCACCTGGGACTGGGCTCCGGGGTGAGTTTCCTCACCCACCTGGGACTGGGCTCCGGGGTGAGTTTCCTCACCCACCTGGGACTGGGCTCCGGGGTGAGTTTCCTCACCCACCTGGGACTGGGCTCCGGGGTGAGTTTCCTCACCCACCTGGGACTGGGCACCGGGGTGAGTTTCCTCACCCACCTGGGACTGGGCTCCGGGGTGAGTTTCCTCACCCACCTGGGACTGGGCTCCGGGGTGAGTTTCCTCACCCACCTGGGACTGCTCATACACAAAAAATTACAACATGGAAAGAGGAGAAGGGAGGACACATACTGATTGTGATCGAGACAAGAAAATATCCTAGCGGCTCAGAATCCTCCAGCAGGTCCACTTAGATGAAGAAGTCATGTCGTACAGGGAGGGTATACACCTTATCAGCACTTAAATTGCAGGTACAAAAACACTTTACATAAATTCATATTTTCTCTCTGACAGGTAGGGGATGGGTCGTTCAATGTGGCACCTGTCCTCAGGTGGGGGAAGGGAACCTCACTGCAGGGCCAATATGATAGAAGTAATTAAAATTAAAGAAGGATGGGTCAGGGTAGATAGAAGCAGATCGTTTCCAGTAGTTGGGAGTTCAACAAGAGGCCATAAATACAAGGTTAAATATAAGAGATTTAGAACAGAGGGTAAGAGAAAGCTCTTTACACAGAGAGTGTGGAGTGAGGCCGTGGAATTCACTTCCAGGGTTAGTGTTTGAGGCTGAAACCACGTCAACATTGAAGATTAGATTGGACCGGTGGATGAAGGGATGTGGGGACAGGGTGTGTAAAAGTGATTAGTACTATTTGCTCCTGTGGAAGGTAAATGCTGACAAGGGCCAGTTGGGCCGAATGGCCATTTTCCGTGTTGTAATTTGTGTATGAGCAGTCCCAGGTGGGTGAGGAAACTCACCCCGGAGCCCAGTCCCAGGTGGGTGAGGGGAAACTCACCCCGGAGCCCAGTCCCAGGTAGGTGAGGGGAGACTCTCCCCGGAGCCCAGTCCCAGGTAGGTGAGGAAACTCACCCCGGAGCCCAGTCCCAGGTAGGTGAGGAAACTCACCCCGGAGCCCAGTCCCAGGTGGGTGAGGGGAAACTCACCCCGGAGCCCAGTCCCAGGTAGGTGAGGAAACTCACCCCGGAGCCCAGTCCCAGGTGGGTGAGGGGAGACTCTCCCCGGAGCCCAGTCCCAGGTAGGTGAGGAAACTCACCCCGGAGCCCAGTCCCAGGTGGGTGAGGAAACTCACCCCGGAGCCCAGTCCCAGGTGGGTGAGGGGAAACTCACCCCGGAGCCCAGTCCCAGGTGGGTGAGGGGAAACTCACCCCGGAGCCCAGTCCCAGGTGGGTGAGGAAACTCACCCCCGGTGCCCAGTCCCAGGTGGGTGAGGGGAAACTCACCCCGGAGCCCAGTCCCAGGTGGGTGAGGAAACTCTCCCCGGAGCCCAGTCTTCGGTGGGTGAGGAAACTCACCCCGGAGCCCAGTCCCAGGTGGGTGAGGAAACTCACCCCGGAGCCCAGTCCCAGGTGGGTGAGGGGAAACTCACCCCGGAGCCCAGTCACAGGTGGGTGAGGAAACTCTCCCCGGTGCCCAGTCCCAGGTGGGTGAGGGGAAACTCACCCCGGTGCCCAGTCCCAGGTGGGTGAGGGGAAACTCACCCCGGAGCCCAGTCCCAGGTGGGTGAGGGGAAACTCACCCCGGAGCCCAGTCACAGGTGGGTGAGGAAACTCTCCCCGGTGCCCAGTCCCAGGTGGGTGAGGAAACTCACCCCGGATCCCAGTCCCAGGTGGGTGAGGGGAAACTCACCCCGGTGCCCAGTCCCAGGTGGGTGAGGAAACTCTCCCCGGTGCCCAGTCCCAGGTGGGTGAGGAAACTCACCCCGGAGCCCAGTCCCAGGTGGGTGAGGAAACTCACCCCGGAGCCCAGTCCCAGGTGGGTGAGGGGAAACTCACCCCGGTGCCCAGTCCCAGGTGGGTGAGGAAACTCACCCCGGAGCCCAGTCCCAGGTGGGTGAGGGGAAACTCACCCCGGTGCCCAGTCCCAGGTGGGTGAGGGGAAACTCACCCCGGTGCCCAGTCCCAGGTGGGTGAGGAAACTCACCCCGGAGCCCAGTCCCAGGTGGGTGAGGGGAGACTCTCCCTGGAGCCCAGTCCCAGGTGGGTGAGGGGAAACTCACCCCGGTGCCCAGTCCCAGGTGGGTGAGGAAACTCTCCCCGGAGCCCAGGCCCAGGTGGGTGAGGGGAAACTCACCCCGGTGCCCAGTCCCAGGTGGGTGAGGGGAAACTTACCCCGGTGCCCAGTCCCCGGTGGGTGAGGAAACTCACCCCGGAGCCCAGTCCCAGGTGGGTGAGGGGAGACTCACCCCGGAGCCCAGTCCCAGGTGGGTGAGGGGAAACTCTCCCTGTAGCCCAGTCCCAGGTGGGTGAGGAAACTCACCCCGGAGCCCAGTCCCAGGTGGGTGAGGGGAAACTCACCCCGGTGCCCAGTCCCAGGTGGGTGAGGAAACTCACCCCGGAGCCCAGTCCCAGGTGGGTGAGGGGAAACTCACCCCGGTGCCCAGTCCCAGGTGGGTGAGGAAACTCACCCCGGAGCCCAGTCCCAGGTGGGTGAGGGGAGACTCTCCCTGGAGCCCAGTCCCAGGTGGGTGAGGGGAAACTCTCCCTGTAGCCCAGTCCCAGGTGGGTGAGGGGAAACTCACCCCGGTGCCCAGTCCCAGGTGGGTGAGGAAACTCTCCCCGGAGCCCAGTCCCAGGTGGGTGAGGAAACTCTCCCCGGAGCCCAGTCTTCGGTGGGTGAGGAAACTCAGCCCGGAGCCCAGTCCCAGGTGGGTGAGGAAACTCAGCCCGGAGCCCAGTCCCAGGTGGGTGAGGAAACTCAGCCCGGAGCCCAGTCCCAGGTGGGTGAGGGGAAACTCACCCCGGAGCCCAGTCCCAGGTGGGTGAGGAAATTCACCCCGGATCCCAGTCCCAGGTGGGTGAAGAAACTCAGCCCGGAGCCCAGTCCCAGGTGGGTGAGGAAACTCAGCCCGGAGCCCAGTCCCAGGTGGGTGAGGGGAAACTCACCCCGGAGCCCAGTCCCAGGTGGGTGAGGGGAAACTCTCCCCGGAGCCCAGTCCCAGGTGGGTGAGGAAACTCACCCCGGAGCCCAGTCCCAGGTGGGTGAGGGGAAACTCACCCCGGTGCCCAGTCCCAGGTGGGTGAGGAAACTCTCCCCGGAGACCAGTCCCAGGTGGGTGAGGAAACTCTCCCTGGTGCCCAGTCCCAGGTGGGTGAGGAAACTCACCCCGGTGCCCAGTCCCAGGTGGGTGAGGAAACTCTCCCCGGAGCCCAGTCCCAGGTGGGTGAGGAAACTCACCCCGGTGCCCAGTCCCAGGTGGGTGAGGAAACTCACCCCGGAGCCCAGTCCCAGGTGGGTGAGGAAACTCACCCCGGAGCCCAGTCCCAGGTGGGTGAGGGGAAACTCTCCCCGGTGCCCAGTCACAGGTGGGTGAGGAAACTCACCCCGGAGCCCAGTCCCAGGTGGGTGAGGAAACTCACCCCGGAGCCCAGTCCCAGGTGGGTGAGGGGAAACTCACCCCGGTGCCCAGTCCCAGGTGGGTGAGGAAACTCTCCCCGGAGACCAGTCCCAGGTGGGTGAGGAAACTCTCCCTGGTGCCCAGTCCCAGGTGGGTGAGGAAACTCACCCCGGTGCCCAGTCCCAGGTGGGTGGGGAAACTCACCCCGGAGCCCAGTCCCAGGTGGGTGAGGGGAAACTCTCCCCGGAGCCCAGTCCCAGGTGGGTGAGGAAACTCACCCCGGAGCCCAGTCCCAGGTGGGTGAGGGGAAACTCACCCCGGTGCCCAGTCCCAGGTGGGTGAGGAAACTCTCCCCGGAGACCAGTCCCAGGTGGGTGAGGAAACTCTCCCTGGTGCCCAGTCCCAGGTGGGTGAGGAAACTCACCCCGGAGCCCAGTCCCAGGTGGGTGAGGAAACTCTCCCCGGAGCCCAGTCCCAGGTGGGTGAGGAAACTCACCCCGGTGCCCAGTCCCAGGTGGGTGAGGAAACTCACCCCGGTGCCCAGTCCCAGGTGGGTGAGGAAACTCACCCCGGAGCCCAGTCCCAGGTGGGTGAGGAAACTCACCCCGGAGCCCAGTCCCAGGTGGGTGAGGGGAAACTCTCCCCGGTGCCCAGTCACAGGTGGGTGAGGAAACTCACCCCGGAGCCCAGTCCCAGGTGGGTGAGGAAACTCACCCCGGAGCCCAGTCCCAGGTGGGTGAGGGGAAACTCACCCCGGTGCCCAGTCCCAGGTGGGTGAGGAAACTCTCCCCGGAGACCAGTCCCAGGTGGGTGAGGAAACTCTCCCTGGTGCCCAGTCCCAGGTGGGTGAGGAAACTCACCCCGGTGCCCAGTCCCAGGTGGGTGAGGAAACTCTCCCCGGAGCCCAGTCCCAGGTGGGTGAGGAAACTCACCCCGGAGCCCAGTCCCAGGTGGGTGAGGAAACTCACCCCGGTGCCCAGTCCCAGGTGGGTGAGGAAACTCACCCCCGGTGCCCAGTCCCAGGTGGGTGAGGGGAAACTCACCCCGGAGCCCAGTCCCAGGTGGGTGAGGAAACTCTCCCCGGAGCCCAGTCTTCGGTGGGTGAGGAAACTCACCCCGGAGCCCAGTCCCAGGTGGGTGAGGAAACTCACCCCGGAGCCCAGTCCCAGGTGGGTGAGGGGAAACTCACCCCGGAGCCCAGTCACAGGTGGGTGAGGAAACTCTCCCCGGTGCCCAGTCCCAGGTGGGTGAGGGGAAACTCACCCCGGTGCCCAGTCCCAGGTGGGTGAGGGGAAACTCACCCCGGAGCCCAGTCCCAGGTGGGTGAGGGGAAACTCACCCCGGAGCCCAGTCACAGGTGGGTGAGGAAACTCTCCCCGGTGCCCAGTCCCAGGTGGGTGAGGAAACTCACCCCGGATCCCAGTCCCAGGTGGGTGAGGGGAAACTCACCCCGGTGCCCAGTCCCAGGTGGGTGAGGAAACTCTCCCCGGTGCCCAGTCCCAGGTGGGTGAGGAAACTCACCCCGGAGCCCAGTCCCAGGTGGGTGAGGAAACTCACCCCGGAGCCCAGTCCCAGGTGGGTGAGGGGAAACTCACCCCGGTGCCCAGTCCCAGGTGGGTGAGGAAACTCACCCCGGAGCCCAGTCCCAGGTGGGTGAGGGGAAACTCACCCCGGTGCCCAGTCCCAGGTGGGTGAGGGGAAACTCACCCCGGTGCCCAGTCCCAGGTGGGTGAGGAAACTCACCCCGGAGCCCAGTCCCAGGTGGGTGAGGGGAGACTCTCCCTGGAGCCCAGTCCCAGGTGGGTGAGGGGAAACTCACCCCGGTGCCCAGTCCCAGGTGGGTGAGGAAACTCTCCCCGGAGCCCAGGCCCAGGTGGGTGAGGGGAAACTCACCCCGGTGCCCAGTCCCAGGTGGGTGAGGGGAAACTTACCCCGGTGCCCAGTCCCCGGTGGGTGAGGAAACTCACCCCGGAGCCCAGTCCCAGGTGGGTGAGGGGAGACTCACCCCGGAGCCCAGTCCCAGGTGGGTGAGGGGAAACTCTCCCTGTAGCCCAGTCCCAGGTGGGTGAGGAAACTCACCCCGGAGCCCAGTCCCAGGTGGGTGAGGGGAAACTCACCCCGGTGCCCAGTCCCAGGTGGGTGAGGAAACTCACCCCGGAGCCCAGTCCCAGGTGGGTGAGGGGAAACTCACCCCGGTGCCCAGTCCCAGGTGGGTGAGGAAACTCACCCCGGAGCCCAGTCCCAGGTGGGTGAGGGGAGACTCTCCCTGGAGCCCAGTCCCAGGTGGGTGAGGGGAAACTCTCCCTGTAGCCCAGTCCCAGGTGGGTGAGGGGAAACTCACCCCGGTGCCCAGTCCCAGGTGGGTGAGGGGAAACTCACCCTGAAGCCCAGTCCCAGGTGGGTGAGGGGAAACTCTCCCCGGAGCCCAGTCCCAGGTGGGTGAGGAAACTCTCCCCGGAGCCCAGTCCCAGGTGGGTGAGGAAACTCTCCCCGGAGCCCAGTCTTCGGTGGGTGAGGAAACTCAGCCCGGAGCCCAGTCCCAGGTGGGTGAGGAAACTCAGCCCGGAGCCCAGTCCCAGGTGGGTGAGGAAACTCAGCCCGGAGCCCAGTCCCAGGTGGGTGAGGGGAAACTCACCCCGGAGCCCAGTCCCAGGTGGGTGAGGAAATTCACCCCGGAGCCCAGTCCCAGGTGGGTGAGGAAACTCAGCCCGGAGCCCAGTCCCAGGTGGGTGAGGGGAAACTCACCCCGGAGCCCAGTCCCAGGTGGGTGAGGGGAAACTCTCCCCGGAGCCCAGTCCCAGGTGGGTGAGGAAACTCACCCCGGAGCCCAGTCCCAGGTGGGTGAGGGGAAACTCACCCCGGTGCCCAGTCCCAGGTGGGTGAGGAAACTCTCCCCGGAGACCAGTCCCAGGTGGGTGAGGAAACTCTCCCTGGTGCCCAGTCCCAGGTGGGTGAGGAAACTCACCCCGGTGCCCAGTCCCAGGTGGGTGAGGAAACTCTCCCCGGAGCCCAGTCCCAGGTGGGTGAGGAAACTCACCCCGGTGCCCAGTCCCAGGTGGGTGAGGAAACTCACCCCGGTGCCCAGTCCCAGGTGGGTGAGGAAACTCACCCCGGAGCCCAGTCCCAGGTGGGTGAGGAAACTCACCCCGGAGCCCAGTCCCAGGTGGGTGAGGGGAAACTCTCCCCGGTGCCCAGTCACAGGTGGGTGAGGAAACTCACCCCGGAGCCCAGTCCCAGGTGGGTGAGGAAACTCACCCCGGAGCCCAGTCCCAGGTGGGTGAGGGGAAACTCACCCCGGTGCCCAGTCCCAGGTGGGTGAGGAAACTCTCCCCGGAGACCAGTCCCAGGTGGGTGAGGAAACTCTCCCTGGTGCCCAGTCCCAGGTGGGTGAGGAAACTCACCCCGGTGCCCAGTCCCAGGTGGGTGGGGAAACTCACCCCGGAGCCCAGTCCCAGGTGGGTGAGGGGAAACTCTCCCCGGAGCCCAGTCCCAGGTGGGTGAGGAAACTCACCCCGGAGCCCAGTCCCAGGTGGGTGAGGGGAAACTCACCCCGGTGCCCAGTCCCAGGTGGGTGAGGAAACTCTCCCCGGAGACCAGTCCCAGGTGGGTGAGGAAACTCTCCCTGGTGCCCAGTCCCAGGTGGGTGAGGAAACTCACCCCGGAGCCCAGTCCCAGGTGGGTGAGGAAACTCTCCCCGGAGCCCAGTCCCAGGTGGGTGAGGAAACTCACCCCGGTGCCCAGTCCCAGGTGGGTGAGGAAACTCACCCCGGTGCCCAGTCCCAGGTGGGTGAGGAAACTCACCCCGGAGCCCAGTCCCAGGTGGGTGAGGAAACTCACCCCGGAGCCCAGTCCCAGGTGGGTGAGGGGAAACTCTCCCCGGTGCCCAGTCACAGGTGGGTGAGGAAACTCACCCCGGAGCCCAGTCCCAGGTGGGTGAGGAAACTCACCCCGGAGCCCAGTCCCAGGTGGGTGAGGGGAAACTCACCCCGGTGCCCAGTCCCAGGTGGGTGAGGAAACTCTCCCCGGAGACCAGTCCCAGGTGGGTGAGGAAACTCTCCCTGGTGCCCAGTCCCAGGTGGGTGAGGAAACTCACCCCGGTGCCCAGTCCCAGGTGGGTGAGGAAACTCTCCCCGGAGCCCAGTCCCAGGTGGGTGAGGAAACTCACCCCGGAGCCCAGTCCCAGGTGGGTGAGGAAACTCACCCCGGTGCCCAGTCCCAGGTGGGTGAGGAAACTCACCCCGGAGCCCAGTCCCAGGTGGGTGAGGAAACTCACCCCGGAGCCCAGTCCCAGGTGGGTGAGGAAACTCACCCCGGAGCCCAGTCCCAGGTGGGTGAGGGGAAACTCTCCCCGGTGCCCAGTCCCAGGTGGGTGAGGGGAAACTCTCCCCGGTGCCCAGTCCCAGGTGGGTGAGGGGAAACTCTCCCCGGTGCCCAGTCCCAGGTGGGTGAGGGGAAACTCTCCCCGGTGCCCAGTCCCAGGTGGGTGAGGGGAAACTCTCCCCGGTGCCCAGTCCCAGGTGGGTGAGGGGAAACTCTCCCCGGTGCCCAGTCCCAGGTGGGTGAGAGGAGCATCCTATGCTCTTAGAACTGGTTGGACATATTCCTGGATGTTTGATCACGTGACATTTGGTTGTGGGATGTTTAATCATGTGGTGCTGCGGAATGTGCCATTGATGACGTGATGTTTGATCATGTGACATCTGCCCACTGTTTGCAAATGTTGTTGCATTTATCTTAGTTCAGTGTTTCGGGATCAGCAAGGGCCGAATAAAATAGTTCAGTCTTTTTCTGTAGAATACAAAGATTTCAGTGAGATGAATTGTAGCATAATTTATAAATCAATGTAAATCTGAGTAATCTATTTCCTGAGTTATTTTTGGATTATCACAACTTTTTTCTCGAGCAAGAGAGAACCTTCCACTGCAAGTTGTTTTTGTTGTTTAATTTAAAGGGACAGCACATCCATAAAATATTTGTCAAACCTCGGGGGAGGGGGAAAAGCTGTGTGTCATTTTCATCAAAATGGCTCCACGCGCAAGTGACGCAGCAACGGGCCGGTGCGTAATGATATCATCGCACCGTGCGTCTGCCATGGGGAAAAGGTGCTTTAAAAAAGGTGCAGTTCCTTTAAGAGCCAGGCAGCCCTGGGACCTGTTCATGCTCAACGTTTGAACGGAGAAGGTGGTGAGATTTTTCTATGAATCAGACATGTGTGGAGCAGGACTGGTTTACAGCATTCCTGCACGAGGAATGCGATTAGGATTAGTAAGAGAATGTACCAGGATGCTGTCACGAATCTGCTTATGTCAGGGCCGAATAAAAAGTGTGTGTCTGTGACAGCACTGGAAAAGATCAAACACGCTGTAAAACATTGGCATGGCAACGCAGCCAATTCATTTCTGGAAATTTTCAAGCGGCTTCCAAATGTTTATTTAACGGACAAGAGTCTGACACAAGAAGATACAAAGCAGCCAGAGGGCTGACTGTCAGGTCACAGCAAGAAGCACTAATCTAATCAGTGATACAATCTCACACAGCAGGCCAAAGACTCAGAAATCATCCCCGTGATCAGCCTTCACAGCACGAAACTAATTAAATTCCACACACAGATTGTATGGGGATCTGTACTGTATACACAGACTGTACAGGTTCTGTACTGTGCACACAGGCTGTATGGGGATCTGTACTGTACATATATACTGTACAGGGATCTGTACTGCGTAAAGACTGTACGGGGATTTGTACTGTACACACTGTATGGAGATCTGTACTTTACACCCAGACTATACGGGCAACTGCACTGTACATACACTATATGGGGATGTGTACCCTACACAGACTGTAGGGGATGTGTACTGTACACAGACTGTATGGGTATGTGTACTTTACACAGACTGCATGGGTATCTGTATTGTACCCGTCTGTACAGTGATCTGTACTGTATAAAGACGATACAGGGATCTGTACTGTACACAGACTGTATAGGCAACTGCACTGTACACACATTGTATGGGGATGTTTACTGTACACAGACTGTACAGGGATCGCTACTGTACACAGACTGTGGGGATCTGTACTGTTCACACAGATTGCATGGGGATCTGTACTTTTCACACAGACTGTACAATGATCTGCACTGTACACAGATAGTATTGGGATCTGTATTGTACAGAGACTGTACGGTGTTCTGAATTGTACACAGATTATATAGTGATCTGTACTGTACGCACAGACTGTAGGGGATATGTACTTTACACAGAATGTACGGGTATCAGGAATGGGAGGATAAAAAGAGAAGTCACGCAGAGCCTGAGAGCAGAGGGGAGTGAGAGGATAAAAAGTGGAGTTAGCGGGAGGCCCGAGAGCGGAGTGGAGGGGAGTGGGAGGATAAAAAGTGGAGTTAGCGGGAGGTCCGAGAGCGGAGTGGAGGGGAGTGGGAGGATAAAAAGTGGAGTTAGCGGGAGGTCTGAGAGCGGAGTGGAGGGGAGAGGGAGGATAAAAAGTGGAGTTAGCGGGAGGTCTGAGAGCGGAGTGGAGGGGAGTGAGAGGATAAAAAGTGGAGTTAGCAGGAGGTCTGAGAGCGGAGTGGAGGGGAGTGGGAGGATAAAAAGTGGAGTTAGCGGGAGGTCTGAGAGCGGAGTGGAGGGGAGTGGGAGGATAAAAAGTGGAGTTAGCGGGAGGTCCGAGAGCGGAGTGGAGGGGAGTGAGAGGATAAAAAGTGGAGTTAGCGGGAGGTCTGAGAGCGGAGTGGAGGGGAGTGGGAGGATAAAAAGTGGAGTTAGCGGGAGGTCCGAGAGCGGAGTGGAGGGGAGTGGGAGGATAAAAAGTGGAGTTAGCGGGAGGTCTGAGAGCGGAGTGGAGGGGAGTGGGAGGATAAAAAGTGGAGTTAGCGGGAGGCCTGAGAGCGGAGTGGAGGGGAGTGAGAGGATAAAAAGTGGAGTTAGCGGGAGGTCTGAGAGTGGAGTGGAGGGGAGAGGGAGGATAAAAAGTGGAGTTAGCGGGAGGTCTGAGAGCGGAGTGGAGGGGAGTGGGAGGATAAAAAGTGGAGTTAGCGGGAGGTCTGAGAGCGGAGTGGAGGGGAGTGAGAGGATAAAAAGTGGAGTTAGCGGGAGGTCCGAGAGCGGAGTGGAGGGGAGTGAGAGGATAAAAAGTGGAGTTAGCGGGAGGTCTGAGAGCGGAGTGGAGGGGAGAGGGAGGATAAAAAGTGGAGTTAGCGGGAGGTCTGAGAGTGGAGTGGAGGGGAGTGGGAGGATAAAAAGTGGAGTTAGCGGGAGGTCTGAGAGCGGAGTGGAGGGGAGTGAGAGGATAAAAAGTGGAGTTAGCGGGAGGTCTGAGAGCGGAGTGGAGGGGAGTGGGAGGATAAAAAGTGGAGTTAGCGGGAGGTCTGAGAGCGGAGTGGAGGGGAGTGGGAGGATAAAAAGTGGAGTTAGCGGGAGGTCTGAGAGCGGAGTGGAGGGGAGTGGGAGGATAAAAAGTGGAGTTAGCGGGAGGTCCGAGAGCGGAGTGGAGGGGAGTGGGAGGATAAAAAGTGGAGTTAGCGGGAGGTCCGAGAGCGCAGTGGAGGGGAGTGGGAGGATAAAAAGTGGAGTTAGCGGGAGGTCCGAGAGCGGAGTGGAGGGGAGTGGGAGGATAAAAAGTGGAGTTAGCGGGAGGTCCGAGAGCGGAGTGGAGGGGAGTGGGAGGATAAAAAGTGGAGTTAGCGGGAGGTCTGAGAGCGGAGTGGAGGGGAGTGAGAGGATAAAAAGTGGAGTTAGCGGGAGGTCCGAGAGCGGAGTGGAGGGGAGTGAGAGGATAAAAAGTGGAGTTAGCGGGAGGTCCGAGAGCGGAGTGGAGGGGAGTGAGAGGATAAAAAGTGGAGTTAGCGGGAGGTCCGAGAGCGGAGTGGAGGGGAGTGAGAGGATAAAAAGTGGAGTTAGCGGGAGGTCCGAGAGCGGAGTGGAGGGGAGTGAGAGGATAAAAAGTGGAGTTAGCGGGAGGTCCGAGAGTGAAGTGGAGGGGAGAGGGAGGATAAAAAGTGGAGTTAGCGGGAGGTCTGAGAGCGGAGTGGAGGGGAGTGGGAGGATAAAAAGTGGAGTTAGCGGGAGGTCTGAGAGCGGAGTGGAGGGGAGTGAGAGGATAAAAAGTGGAGTTAGCGGGAGGTCCGAGAGTGAAGTGGAGGGGAGTGAGAGGATAAAAAGTGGAGTTAGCGGGAGGTCCGAGAGCGGAGTGGAGGGGAGTGGGAGGATAAAAAGTGGAGTTAGCGGGAGGTCCGAGAGCGGAGTGGAGGGGAGTGAGAGGACAAAAAGTGGAGTTAGCGGGAGGTCCGAGAGTGAAGTGGAGGGGAGTGAGAGGATAAAAAGTGGAGTTAGCGGGAGGTCCGAGAGCGGAGTGGAGGGGAGTGGGAGGATAAAAAGTGGAGTTAGCGGGAGGTCCGAGAGCGGAGTGGAGGGGAGTGAGAGGATAAAAAGTGGAGTTCGCGGGAGGTCTGAGAGCGGAGTGGAGGGGAGTGAGAGGATAAAAAGTGGAGTTAGCGGGAGGCCTGAGAGCGGAGTGGAGGGGAGTGAGAGGATAAAAAGTGGAGTTAGCGGGAGGTCCGAGAGCGGAGTGGAGGGGAGTGAGAGGATAAAAAGTGGAGTTAGCGGGAGGCCCGAGAGCGGAGTGGAGGGGAGTGAGAGGATAAAAAGTGGAGTTAGCGGGAGGTCCGAGAGCGGAGTGGAGGGGAGTGAGAGGATAAAAAGTGGAGTTAGCGGGAGGTCTGAGAGCGGAGTGGAGGGGAGTGAGAGGATAAAAAGTGGAGTTAGCGGGAGGTCCGAGAGCGGAGTGGAGGGGAGTGGGAGGATAAAAAGTGGAGTTAGCGGGAGGTCCGAGAGCGGAGTGGAGGGGAGAGGGAGGATAAAAAGTGGAGTTAGCGGGAGGTCTGAGAGCGGAGTGGAGGGGAGTGAGAGGATAAAAAGTGGAGTTAGCGGGAGGTCCGAGAGCGGAGTGGAGGGGAGTGGGAGGATAAAAAGTGGAGTTAGCGGGAGGTCCGAGAGCGGAGTGGAGGGGAGTGGGAGGATAAAAAGTGGAGTGAGCGGGAGGTCCGAGAGCGGAGTGGAGGGGAGTGAGAGGATAAAAAGTGGAGTTAGCGGGAGGTCTGAGAGCGGAGTGGAGGGGAGAGGGAGGATAAAAAGTGGAGTTAGCGGGAGGTCTGAGAGCGGAGTGGAGGGGAGAGGGAGGATAAAAAGTGGAGTTAGCGGGAGGTCTGAGAGTGGAGTGGAGGGGAGTGGGAGGATAAAAAGTGGAGTTAGCGGGAGGTCTGAGAGCGGAGTGGAGGGGAGTGAGAGGATAAAAAGTGGAGTTAGCGGGAGGTCTGAGAGCGGAGTGGAGGGGAGTGGGAGGATAAAAAGTGGAGTTAGCGGGAGGTCCGAGAGCGGAGTGGAGGGGAGTGGGAGGATAAAAAGTGGAGTTAGCGGGAGGTCCGAGAGCGGAGTGGAGGGGAGTGGGAGGATAAAAAGTGGAGTTAGCGGGAGGTCCGAGAGCGGAGTGGAGGGGAGTGGGAGGATAAAAAGTGGAGTTAGCGGGAGGTCCGAGAGCGGAGTGGAGGGGAGTGGGAGGATAAAAAGTGGAGTTAGCGGGAGGTCCGAGAGCGGAGTGGAGGGGAGTGGGAGGATAAAAAGTGGAGTTAGCGGGAGGTCCGAGAGCGGAGTGGAGGGGAGTGAGAGGATAAAAAGTGGAGTTAGCGGGAGGTCCGAGAGCGGAGTGGAGGGGAGTGAGAGGATAAAAAGTGGAGTTAGCGGGAGGTCCGAGAGCGGAGTGGAGGGGAGTGAGAGGATAAAAAGTGGAGTTAGCGGGAGGTCCGAGAGTGAAGTGGAGGGGAGAGGGAGGATAAAAAGTGGAGTTAGCGGGAGGTCTGAGAGCGGAGTGGAGGGGAGTGGGAGGATAAAAAGTGGAGTTAGCGGGAGGTCCGAGAGCGGAGTGGAGGGGAGTGGGAGGATAAAAAGTGGAGTTAGCGGGAGGTCTGAGAGCGGAGTGGAGGGGAGTGAGAGGATAAAAAGTGGAGTTAGCGGGAGGTCCGAGAGTGAAGTGGAGGGGAGTGAGAGGATAAAAAGTGGAGTTAGCGGGAGGTCCGAGAGCGGAGTGGAGGGGAGTGGGAGGATAAAAAGTGGAGTTAGCGGGAGGTCCGAGAGCGGAGTGGAGGGGAGTGAGAGGACAAAAAGTGGAGTTAGCGGGAGGTCCGAGAGTGAAGTGGAGGGGAGTGAGAGGATAAAAAGTGGAGTTAGCGGGAGGTCCGAGAGCGGAGTGGAGGGGAGTGGGAGGATAAAAAGTGGAGTTAGCGGGAGGTCCGAGAGCGGAGTGGAGGGGAGTGAGAGGATAAAAAGTGGAGTTCGCGGGAGGCCTGAGAGCGGAGTGGAGGGGAGTGAGAGGATAAAAAGTGGAGTTAGCGGGAGGTCCGAGAGTGAAGTGGAGGGGAGTGGGAGGATAAAAAGTGGAGTTAGCGGGAGGCCTGAGAGCGGAGTGGAGGGGAGTGAGAGGATAAAAAGTGGAGTTAGCGGGAGGTCCGAGAGCGGAGTGGAGGGGAGTGAGAGGATAAAAAGTGGAGTTAGCGGGAGGTCTGAGAGCGGAGTGGAGGGGAGTGAGAGGATAAAAAGTGGAGTTAGCGGGAGGTCCGAGAGCGGAGTGGAGGGGAGTGAGAGGATAAAAAGTGGAGTTAGCGGGAGGTCCGAGAGCGGAGTGGAGGGGAGTGGGAGGATAAAAAGTGGAGTTAGCGGGAGGTCCGAGAGCGGAGTGGAGGGGAGTGGGAGGATAAAAAGTGGAGTTAGCGGGAGGTCCGAGAGCGGAGTGGAGGGGAGAGGGAGGATAAAAAGTGGAGTTAGCGGGAGGTCTGAGAGCGGAGTGGAGGGGAGTGAGAGGATAAAAAGTGGAGTTAGCGGGAGGCCTGAGAGCGGAGTGGAGGGGAGTGAGAGGATAAAAAGTGGAGTTAGCGGGAGGTCCGAGAGCGGAGTGGAGGGGAGTGAGAGGATAAAAAGTGGAGTTAGCGGGAGGTCCGAGAGCGGAGTGGAGGGGAGTGAGAGGATAAAAAGTGGAGTTAGCGGGAGGTCCGAGAGCGGAGTGGAGGGGAGAGGGAGGATAAAAAGTGGAGTTAGCGGGAGGTCTGAGAGCGGAGTGGAGGGGAGTGAGAGGATAAAAAGTGGAGTTAGCGGGAGGTCCGAGAGCGGAGTGGAGGGGAGTGAGAGGATAAAAAGTGGAGTTAGCGGGAGGTCCGAGAGCGGAGTGGAGGGGAGAGGGAGGATAAAAAGTGGAGTTAGCGGGAGGTCTGAGAGCGGAGTGGAGGGGAGTGAGAGGATAAAAAGTGGAGTTAGCGGGAGGTCCGAGAGCGGAGTGGAGGGGAGTGGGAGGATAAAAAGTGGAGTTAGCGGGAGGTCCGAGAGCGGAGTGGAGGGGAGTGGGAGGATAAAAAGTGGAGTGAGCGGGAGGTCCGAGAGCGGAGTGGAGGGGAGTGAGAGGATAAAAAGTGGAGTTAGCGGGAGGTCCGAGAGCGGAGTGGAGGGGAGTGGGAGGATAAAAAGTGGAGTTAGCGGGAGGTCCGAGAGCGGAGTGGAGGGGAGTGGGAGGATAAAAAGTGGAGTTAGCGGGAGGTCCGAGAGCGGAGTGGAGGGGAGTGAGAGGATAAAAAGTGGAGTTAGCGGGAGGTCTGAGAGTGAAGTGGAGGGGAGTGGGAGGATAAAAAGTGGAGTTAGCGGGAGGTCCGAGAGCGGAGTGGAGGGGAGTGGGAGGATAAAAAGTGGAGTTAGCGGGAGGTCTGAGAGCGGAGTGGAGGGGAGTGGGAGGATAAAAAGTGGAGTTAGCGGGAGGTCCGAGAGCGGAGTGGAGGGGAGTGAGAGGATAAAAAGTGGAGTTAGCGGGAGGTCTGAGAGCGGAGTGGAGGGGAGTGAGAGGATAAAAAGTGGAGTTAGCGGGAGGTCTGAGAGCGGAGTGGAGGGGAGTGAGAGGATAAAAAGTGGAGTTAGCGGGAGGTCTGAGAGCGGAGTGGAGGGGAGTGAGAGGATAAAAAGTGGAGTTAGCGGGAGGTCTGAGAGCGGAGTGGAGGGGAGTGAGAGGATAAAAAGTGGAGTTAGCGGGAGGTCTGAGAGTGAAGTGGAGGGGAGTGAGAGGATAAAAAGTGGAGTTAGCGGGAGGTCTGAGAGTGAAGTGGAGGGGAGTGAGAGGATAAAAAGTGGAGTTAGCGGGAGGTCTGAGAGTGGAGTGGAGGGGAGTGGGAGGATAAAAAGTGGAGTTAGCGGGAGGTCTGAGAGCGGAGTGGAGGGGAGTGGGAGGATAAAAAGTGGAGTTAGCGGGAGGTCTGAGAGCGGAGTGGAGGGGAGTGAGAGGATAAAAAGTGGAGTTAGTGGGAGGTCCGAGAGCGGAGTGGAGGGGAGTGAGAGGATAAAAAGTGGAGTTAGCGGGAGGTCTGAGAGCGGAGTGGAGGGGAGTGGGAGGATAAAAAGTGGAGTTAGCGGGAGGTCTGAGAGCGGAGTGGAGGGGAGTGGGAGGATAAAAAGTGGAGTTAGCGGGAGGTCCGAGAGCGGAGTGGAGTGGAGTGAGAGGATAAAAAGTGGAGTTAGCGGGAGGTCTGAGAGCGGAGTGGAGGGGAGCGGGAGGATAAAAAGTGGAGTTAGCGGGAGGTCTGAGAGCGGAGTGGAGGGGAGTGGGAGGATAAAAAGTGGAGTTAGCGGGAGGTCTGAGAGCGGAGTGGAGGGGAGTGGGAGGATAAAAAGTGGAGTTAGCGGGAGGTCTGAGAGCGGAGTGGAGGGGAGTGGGAGGATAAAAAGTGGAGTTAGCGGGAGGTCCGAGAGTGAAGTGGAGGGGAGTGGGAGGATAAAAAGTGGAGTTAGCGGGAGGTCCGAGAGCGGAGTGGAGGGGAGTGAGAGGATAAAAAGTGGAGTTAGCGGGAGGTCTGAGAGCGGAGTGGAGGGGAGTGAGAGGATAAAAAGTGGAGTTAGCGGGAGGTCTGAGAGCGGAGTGGAGGGGAGTGGGAGGATAAAAAGTGGAGTTAGCGGGAGGTCCGAGAGCGGAGTGGAGGGGAGTGAGAGGATAAAAAGTGGAGTTAGCGGGTGGTCCGAGAGCGGAGTGGAGGGGAGTGAGAGGATAAAAAGTGGAGTTAGCGGGAGGTCCGAGAGCGGAGTGGGGGGGAGTGGGAGGATAAAAAGTGGAGTTAGCGGGAGGTCCGAGAGCGGAGTGGAGGGGAGAGGGAGGATAAAAAGTGGAGTTAGCGGGAGGTCCGAGAACGGAGTGGAGGGGAGAGGGAGGATAAAAAGTGGAGTTAGCGGGAGGCCCGAGAGCGGAGTGGAGGGGAGAGGGAGGATAAAAAGTGGAGTTAGCGGGAGGTCTGAGAGCGGAGTGGAGGGGAGAGGGAGGATAAAAAGTGGAGTTAGCGGGAGGTCCGAGAGCGGAGTGGAGGGGAGTGGGAGGATAAAAAGTGGAGTTAGCGGGAGGTCTGAGAGCGGAGTGGAGGGGAGTGGGAGGATAAAAAGTGGAGTTAGCGGGAGGTCCGAGAGCGGAGTGGAGGGGAGTAGGAGGATAAAAAGTGGAGTTAGCGGGAGGTCTGAGAGCGGAGTGGAGGGGAGTGGGAGGATAAAAAGTGGAGTTAGCGGGAGGTCTGAGAGCGGAGTGGAGGGGAGTGGGAGGATAAAAAGTGGAGTTAGCGGGAGGTCCGAGAGCGGAGTGGAGGGGAGTGAGAGGATAAAAAGTGGAGTTAGCGGGAGGTCCGAGAGCGGAGTGGAGGGGAGTGGGAGGATAAAAAGTGGAGTTAGCGGGAGGTCCGAGAGCGGAGTGGAGGGGAGTGAGAGGATAAAAAGTGGAGTTAGCGGGAGGCCTGAGAGCGGAGTGGAGGGGAGTGAGAGGATAAAAAGTGGAGTTAGCGGGAGGTCTGAGAGCGGAGTGGAGGGGAGTGGGAGGATAAAAAGTGGAGTTAGCGGGAGGTCCGAGAGCGGAGTGGAGGGGAGCGGGAGGATAAAAAGTGGAGTTAGCGGGAGGTCGGAGAGCGGAGTGGAGGGGAGTGGGAGGATAAAAAGTGGAGTTAGCGGGAGGCCTGAGAGCGGAGTGGAGGGGAGCGGGAGGATAAAAAGTGGAGTTAGCGGGAGGTCCGAGAGCGGAGTGGAGGGGAGTGAGAGGATAAAAAGTGGAGTTAGCGGGAGGTCCGAGAGCGGAGTGGAGGGGAGTGGGAGGATAAAAAGTGGAGTTAGCGGGAGGTCCGAGAGCGGAGTGGAGGGGAGTGGGAGGATAAAAAGTGGAGTTAGCGGGAGGTCCGAGAGCGGAGTGGAGGGGAGTGAGAGGATAAAAAGTGGAGTTAGCGGGAGGTCCGAGAGCGGAGTGGAGGGGAGTGAGAGGATAAAAAGTGGAGTTAGCGGGAGGTCCGAGAGCGGAGTGGAGGGGAGTGGGAGGATAAAAAGTGGAGTTAGCGGGAGGTCTGAGAGCGGAGTGGAGGGGAGTGAGAGGATAAAAAGTGGAGTTAGCGGGAGGTCGGAGAGCGGAGTGGAGGGGAGTGGGAGGATAAAAAGTGGAGTTAGCGGGAGGTCCGAGAGTGGAGTGGAGGGGAGTGGGAGGATAAAAAGTGGAGTTAGCGGGAGGTCCGAGAGCGGAGTGGAGGGGAGTGGGAGGATAAAAAGTGGAGTTAGCGGGAGGTCCGAGAGCGGAGTGGAGGGGAGTGGGAGGATAAAAAGTGGAGTTAGCGGGAGGTCCGAGAGCGGAGTGGAGGGGAGTGGGAGGATAAAAAGTGGAGTTAGCGGGAGGTCCGAGAGCGGAGTGGAGGGGAGTGGGAGGATAAAAAGTGGAGTTAGCGGGAGGTCCGAGAGCGGAGTGGAGGGGAGTGAGAGGATAAAAAGTGGAGTTAGCGGGAGGTCCGAGAGCGGAGTGGAGGGGAGTGGGAGGATAAAAAGTGGAGTTAGCGGGAGGTCCGAGAGCGGAGTGGAGGGGAGTGAGAGGATAAAAAGTGGAGTTAGCGGGAGGTCCGAGAGCGGAGTGGAGGGGAGTGAGAGGATAAAAAGTGGAGTTAGCGGGAGGTCTGAGAGCGGAGTGGAGGGGAGTGAGAGGATAAAAAGTGGAGTTAGCGGGAGGTCTGAGAGCGGAGTGGAGGGGAGTGGGAGGATAAAAAGTGGAGTTAGCGGGAGGTCTGAGAGCGGAGTGGAGGGGAGTGGGAGGATAAAAAGTGGAGTTAGCGGGAGGTCTGAGAGCGGAGTGGAGGGGAGTGGGAGGATAAAAAGTGGAGTTAGCGGGAGGTCCGAGAGTGAAGTGGAGGGGAGTGGGAGGATAAAAAGTGGAGTTAGCGGGAGGTCTGAGAGTGAAGTGGAGGGGAGTGGGAGGATAAAAAGTGGAGTTAGCGGGAGGTCTGAGAGCGGAGTGGAGGGGAGTGGGAGGATAAAAAGTGGAGTTAGCGGGAGGTCTGAGAGCGGAGTGGAGGGGAGTGAGAGGATAAAAAGTGGAGTTAGCGGGAGGTCCGAGAGCGGAGTGGAGGGGAGTGAGAGGATAAAAAGTGGAGTTAGCGGGAGGTCCGAGAGCGGAGTGGAGGGGAGTGGGAGGATAAAAAGTGGAGTTAGCGGGAGGTCTGAGAGCGGAGTGGAGGAGAGTGAGAGGATAAAAAGTGGAGTTAGCGGGAGGTCCGAGAGCGGAGTGGAGGGGAGTGGGAGGATAAAAAGTGGAGTTAGCGGGAGGTCCGAGAGCGGAGTGGAGGGGAGTGGGAGGATAAAAAGTGGAGTTAGCGGGAGGTCCGAGAGCGGAGTGGAGGGGAGTGGGAGGATAAAAAGTGGAGTTAGCGGGAGGTCCGAGAGCGGAGTGGAGGGGAGTGGGAGGATAAAAAGTGGAGTTAGCGGGAGGTCCGAGAGCGGAGTGGAGGGGAGTGGGAGGATAAAAAGTGGAGTTAGCGGGAGGTCCGAGAGCGGAGTGGAGGGGAGTGGGAGGATAAAAAGTGGAGTTAGCGGGAGGTCTGAGAGCGGAGTGGAGGAGAGTGAGAGGATAAAAAGTGGAGTTAGCGGGAGGTCCGAGAGCGGAGTGGAGGGGAGTGGGAGGATAAAAAGTGGAGTTAGCGGGAGGTCCGAGAGCGGAGTGGAGGGGAGTGGGAGGATAAAAAGTGGAGTTAGCGGGAGGTCCGAGAGCGGAGTGGAGGGGAGTGGGAGGATAAAAAGTGGAGTTAGCGGGAGGTCTGAGAGCGGAGTGGAGGGGAGAGGGAGGATAAAAAGTGGAGTTAGCGGGAGGTCCGAGAGCGGAGTGGAGGGGAGTGAGAGGATAAAAAGTGGAGTTAGTGGGAGGTCCGAGAGCGGAGTGGAGGGGAGTGAGAGGATAAAAAGTGGAGTTAGCGGGAGGCCTGAGAGCGGAGTGGAGGGGAGTGGGAGGATAAAAAGTGGAGTTAGCGGGAGGTCCGAGAGCGGAGTGGAGGGGAGAGGGAGGATAAAAAGTGGAGTTAGCGGGAGGTCCGAGAGCGGAGTGGAGGGGAGTGGGAGGATAAAAAGTGGAGTTAGCGGGAGGTCCGAGAGCGGAGTGGAGGGGAGTGGGAGGATAAAAAGTGGAGTTAGCGGGAGGTCTGAGAGCGGAGTGGAGGGGAGAGGGAGGATAAAAAGTGGAGTTAGCGGGAGGTCCGAGAGCGGAGTGGAGGGGAGTGGGAGGATAAAAAGTGGAGTTAGCGGGAGGTCCGAGAGCGGAGTGGAGGGGAGTGGGAGGATAAAAAGTGGAGTTAGCGGGAGGTCTGAGAGCGGAGTGGAGGAGAGTGAGAGGATAAAAAGTGGAGTTAGCGGGAGGTCCGAGAGCGGAGTGGAGGGGAGTGGGAGGATAAAAAGTGGAGTTAGCGGGAGGTCCGAGAGCGGAGTGGAGGGGAGTGGGAGGATAAAAAGTGGAGTTAGCGGGAGGTCCGAGAGCGGAGTGGAGGGGAGTGGGAGGATAAAAAGTGGAGTTAGCGGGAGGTCCGAGAGCGGAGTGGAGGGGAGTGGGAGGATAAAAAGTGGAGTTAGCGGGAGGTCCGAGAGCGGAGTGGAGGGGAGTGGGAGGATAAAAAGTGGAGTTAGCGGGAGGTCCGAGAGCGGAGTGGAGGGGAGTGGGAGGATAAAAAGTGGAGTTAGCGGGAGGTCTGAGAGCGGAGTGGAGGAGAGTGAGAGGATAAAAAGTGGAGTTAGCGGGAGGTCCGAGAGCGGAGTGGAGGGGAGTGGGAGGATAAAAAGTGGAGTTAGCGGGAGGTCCGAGAGCGGAGTGGAGGGGAGTGGGAGGATAAAAAGTGGAGTTAGCGGGAGGTCCGAGAGCGGAGTGGAGGGGAGTGGGAGGATAAAAAGTGGAGTTAGCGGGAGGTCTGAGAGCGGAGTGGAGGGGAGAGGGAGGATAAAAAGTGGAGTTAGCGGGAGGTCCGAGAGCGGAGTGGAGGGGAGTGAGAGGATAAAAAGTGGAGTTAGTGGGAGGTCCGAGAGCGGAGTGGAGGGGAGTGAGAGGATAAAAAGTGGAGTTAGCGGGAGGCCTGAGAGCGGAGTGGAGGGGAGTGGGAGGATAAAAAGTGGAGTTAGCGGGAGGTCCGAGAGCGGAGTGGAGGGGAGAGGGAGGATAAAAAGTGGAGTTAGCGGGAGGTCCGAGAGCGGAGTGGAGGGGAGTGGGAGGATAAAAAGTGGAGTTAGCGGGAGGTCCGAGAGCGGAGTGGAGGGGAGTGGGAGGATAAAAAGTGGAGTTAGCGGGAGGTCTGAGAGCGGAGTGGAGGGGAGAGGGAGGATAAAAAGTGGAGTTAGCGGGAGGTCCGAGAGCGGAGTGGAGGGGAGTGGGAGGATAAAAAGTGGAGTTAGCGGGAGGTCCGAGAGCGGAGTGGAGGGGAGTGGGAGGATAAAAAGTGGAGTTAGCGGGAGGTCTGAGAGCGGAGTGGAGGGGAGTGGGAGGATAAAAAGTGGAGTTAGCGGGAGGTCTGAGAGCGGAGTGGAGGGGAGTGAGAGGATAAAAAGTGGAGTTAGCGGGAGGCCCGAGAGCGGAGTGGAGGGGAGTGAGAGGATAAAAAGTGGAGTTAGCGGGAGGCCTGAGAGCGGAGTGGAGGGGAGAGGGAGGATAAAAAGTGGAGTTAGCGGGAGGCCCGAGAGCGGAGTGGAGGGGAGTGAGAGGATAAAAAGTGGAGTTAGCGGGAGGTCCGAGAGCGGAGTGGAGGGGAGTGGGAGGATAAAAAGTGGAGTTAGCGGGAGGTCCGAGAGCGGAGTGGAGGGGAGTGAGAGGATAAAAAGTGGAGTTAGCGGGAGGTCTGAGAGCGGAGTGGAGGGGAGAGGGAGGATAAAAAGTGGAGTTAGCGGGAGGTCTGAGAGCGGAGTGGAGGGGAGCGGGAGGATAAAAAGTGGAGTTAGCGGGAGGTCTGAGAGCGGAGTGGAGGGGAGTGGGAGGATAAAAAGTGGAGTTAGCGGGAGGTCTGAGAGCGGAGTGGAGGGGAGAGGGAGGATAAAAAGTGGAGTTAGCGGGAGGTCCGAGAGCGGAGTGGAGGGGAGTGAGAGGATAAAAAGTGGAGTTAGCGGGAGGTCTGAGAGCGGAGTGGAGGGGAGTGAGAGGATAAAAAGTGGAGTTAGCGGGAGGTCTGAGAGCGGAGTGGAGGGGAGTGAGAGGATAAAAAGTGGAGTTAGCGGGAGGTCCGAGAGCGGAGTGGAGGGGAGTGGGAGGATAGAAAGTGGAGTTAGCGGGAGGTCCGAGAGCGGAGTGGAGGGGAGCGGGAGGATAAAAAGTGGAGTTAGCGGGAGGTCTGAGAGCGGAGTGGAGGGGAGTGGGAGGATAAAAAGTGGAGTTAGCGGGAGGTCTGAGAGCGGAGTGGAGGGGAGTGGGAGGATAAAAAGTGGAGTTAGCGGGAGGTCCGAGAGCGGAGTGGAGGGGAGTGGGAGGATAAAAAGTGGAGTTAGCGGGAGGTCCGAGAGCGGAGTGGAGGGGAGTGAGAGGATAAAAAGTGGAGTTAGCGGGAGGTCCGAGAGCGGAGTGGAGGGGAGTGGGAGGATAAAAAGTGGAGTTAGCGGGAGGTCCGAGAGCGGAGTGGAGGGGAGTGAGAGGATAAAAAGTGGAGTTAGCGGGAGGTCCGAGAGCGGAGTGGAGGGGAGTGGGAGGATAAAAAGTGGAGTTAGCGGGAGGTCCGAGAGCGGAGTGGAGGGGAGTGGGAGGATAAAAAGTGGAGTTAGCGGGAGGTCTGAGAGCGGAGTGGAGGGGAGAGGGAGGATAAAAAGTGGAGGTAGCGGGAGGTCCGAGAGCGGAGTGGAGGGGAGTGGGAGGATAAAAAGTGGAGTTAGCGGGAGGTCCGAGAGCGGAGTGGAGGGGAGTGAGAGGATAAAAAGTGGAGTTAGCGGGAGGTCCGAGAGCGGAGTGAAGGGGAGTGAGAGGATAAAAAGTGGAGTTAGCGGGAGGTCTGAGAGCGGAGTGGAGGGGAGTGGGAGGATAAAAAGTGGAGTTAGCGGGAGGTCCGAGAGCGGAGTGGAGGGGAGTGGGAGGATAAAAAGTGGAGTTAGCGGGAGGTCCGAGAGCGGAGTGGAGGGGAGTGAGAGGATAAAAAGTGGAGTTAGCGGGAGGTCTGAGAGCGGAGTGGAGGGGAGTGAGAGGATAAAAAGTGGAGTTAGCGGGAGGTCTGAGAGCGGAGTGGAGGGGAGTGAGAGGATAAAAAGTGGAGTTAGCGGGAGGTCCGAGAGCGGAGTGGAGGGGAGTGGGAGGATAGAAAGTGGAGTTAGCGGGAGGTCCGAGAGCGGAGTGGAGGGGAGTGGGAGGATAAAAAGTGGAGTTAGCGGGAGGTCCGAGAGCGGAGTGGAGGGGAGCGGGAGGATAAAAAGTGGAGTTAGCGGGAGGTCTGAGAGCGGAGTGGAGGGGAGTGGGAGGATAAAAAGTGGAGTTAGCGGGAGGTCTGAGAGCGGAGTGGAGGGGAGTGGGAGGATAAAAAGTGGAGTTAGCGGGAGGTCCGAGAGCGGAGTGGAGGGGAGTGGGAGGATAAAAAGTGGAGTTAGCGGGAGGTCTGAGAGTGAAGTGGAGGGGAGAGGGAGGATAAAAAGTGGAGTTAGCGGGAGGTCCGAGAGCGGAGTGGAGGGGAGTGGGAGGATAAAAAGTGGAGTTAGCGGGAGGTCCGAGAGCGGAGTGGAGGGGAGTGAGAGGATAAAAAGTGGAGTTAGCGGGAGGTCCGAGAGCGGAGTGAAGGGGAGTGAGAGGATAAAAAGTGGAGTTAGCGGGAGGTCCGAGAGCGGAGTGGAGGGGAGTGAGAGGATAAAAAGTGGAGTTAGCGGGAGGTCTGAGAGCGGAGTGGAGGGGAGTGAGAGGATAAAAAGTGGAGTTAGCGGGAGGTCTGAGAGCGGAGTGGAGGGGAGTGGGAGGATAAAAAGTGGAGTTAGCGGGAGGTCCGAGAGCGGAGTGGAGGGGAGTGGGAGGATAAAAAGTGGAGTTAGCGGGAGGTCCGAGAGCGGAGTGGAGGGGAGTGGGAGGATAAAAAGTGGAGTTAGCGGGAGGTCCGAGAGCGGAGTGGAGGGGAGTGGGAGGATAAAAAGTGGAGTTAGCGGGAGGCCCGAGAGCGGAGTGGAGGGGAGTGGGAGGATAAAAAGTGGAGTTAGCGGGAGGTCCGAGAGCGGAGTGGAGGGGAGGGAGAGGATAAAAAGTGGAGTTAGCGGGAGGTCCGAGAGCGGAGTGGAGGGGAGCGGGAGGATAAAAAGTGGAGTTAGCGGGAGGTCCGAGAGCGGAGTGGAGGGGAGTGGGAGGATAAAAAGTGGAGTTAGCGGGAGGCCCGACAGCGGAGTGGAGGGGAGTGAGAGGATAAAAAGTGGAGTTAGCGGGAGGTCCGAGAGCAGAGTGGAGGGGAGTGGGAGGATAAAAAGTGGAGTTAGCGGGAGGTCCGAGAGCGGAGTGGAGGGGAGTGAGAGGATAAAAAGTGGAGTTAGCGGGAGGTCTGAGAGCGGAGTGGAGGGGAGTGAGAGGATAAAAAGTGGAGTTAGCGGGAGGTCCGAGAGCGGAGTGGAGGGGAGTGAGAGGATAAAAAGTGGAGTTAGCGGGAGGTCTGAGAGCGGAGTGGAGGGGAGTGAGAGGATAAAAAGTGGAGTTAGCGGGAGGCCTGAGAGCGGAGTGGAGGGGAGTGGGAGGATAAAAAGTGGAGTTAGCGGGAGGTCCGAGAGCGGAGTGGAGGGGAGTGAGAGGATAAAAAGTGGAGTTAGCGGGAGGTCTGAGAGCGGAGTGGAGGGGAGAGGGAGGATAAAAAGTGGAGTTAGCGGGAGGTCCGAGAGCGGAGTGGAGGGGAGAGGGAGGATAAAAAGTGGAGTTAGCGGGAGGTCCGAGAGCGGAGTGGAGGGGAGTGGGAGGATAAAAAGTGGAGTTAGCGGGAGGTCCGAGAGCGGAGTGGAGGGGAGTGAGAGGATAAAAAGTGGAGTTAGCGGGAGGTCTGAGAGCGGAGTGGAGGGGAGTGGGAGGATAAAAAGTGGAGTTAGCGGGAGGTCCGAGAGCGGAGTGGAGGGGAGTGGGAGGATAAAAAGTGGAGTTAGCGGGAGGTCTGAGAGTGAAGTGGAGGGGAGTGGGAGGATAAAAAGTGGAGTTAGCGGGAGGTCTGAGAGCGGAGTGGAGGGGAGTGGGAGGATAAAAAGTGGAGTTAGCGGGAGGTCTGAGAGCGGAGTGGAGGGGAGTGGGAGGATAAAAAGTGGAGTTAGCGGGAGGTCTGAGAGCGGAGTGGAGGGGAGTGAGAGGATAAAAAGTGGAGTTAGCGGGAGGTCCGAGAGTGAAGTGGAGGGGAGTGAGAGGATAAAAAGTGGAGTTAGCGGGAGGTCCGAGAGCGGAGTGGAGGGGAGTGGGAGGATAAAAAGTGGAGTTAGCGGGAGGTCCGAGAGCGGAGTGGAGGGGAGTGAGAGGATAATAAGTGGAGTTAGCGGGAGGTCCGAGAGCGGAGTGGAGGGGAGTGAGAGGATAAAAAGTGGAGTTAGCGGGAGGTCCGAGAGCGGAGTGGAGGGGAGTGAGAGGACAAAAAGTGGAGTTAGCGGGAGGTCCGAGAGTGAAGTGGAGGGGAGTGAGAGGATAAAAAGTGGAGTTAGCGGGAGGTCCGAGAGCGGAGTGGAGGGGAGTGGGAGGATAAAAAGTGGAGTTAGCGGGAGGTCCGAGAGCGGAGTGGAGGGGAGTGAGAGGATAAAAAGTGGAGTTCGCGGGAGGCCTGAGAGCGGAGTGGAGGGGAGTGAGAGGATAAAAAGTGGAGTTAGCGGAGGTCCGAGAGTGAAGTGGAGGGGAGTGGGAGGATAAAAAGTGGAGTTAGCGGGAGGCCTGAGAGCGGAGTGGAGGGGAGTGAGAGGATAAAAAGTGGAGTTAGCGGGAGGTCCGAGAGCGGAGTGGAGGGGAGTGAGAGGATAAAAAGTGGAGTTAGCGGGAGGTCTGAGAGCGGAGTGGAGGGGAGTGAGAGAATAAAAAGTGGAGTTAGCGGGAGGTCCGAGAGCGGAGTGGAGGGGAGTGGGAGGATAAAAAGTGGAGTTAGCGGGAGGCCTGAGAGCGGAGTGGAGGGGAGTGAGAGGATAAAAAGTGGAGTTAGCGGGAGGTCCGAGAGCGGAGTGGAGGGGAGTGAGAGGATAAAAAGTGGAGTTAGCGGGAGGTCTGAGAGCGGAGTGGAGGGGAGTGAGAGGATAAAAAGTGGAGTTAGCGGGAGGTCCGAGAGCGGAGTGGAGGGGAGTGAGAGGATAAAAAGTGGAGTTAGCGGGAGGTCCGAGAGCGGAGTGGAGGGGAGAGGGAGGATAAAAAGTGGAGTTAGCGGGAGGTCTGAGAGCGGAGTGGAGGGGAGTGAGAGGATAAAAAGTGGAGTTAGCGGGAGGTCCGAGAGCGGAGTGGAGGGGAGTGGGAGGATAAAAAGTGGAGTGAGCGGGAGGTCCGAGAGCGGAGTGGAGGGGAGTGAGAGGATAAAAAGTGGAGTTAGCGGGAGGTCCGAGAGCGGAGTGGAGGGGAGTGGGAGGATAAAAAGTGGAGTTAGCGGGAGGTCCGAGAGCGGAGTGGAGGGGAGTGAGAGGATAAAAAGTGGAGTTAGCGGGAGGTCTGAGAGTGAAGTGGAGGGGAGTGGGAGGATAAAAAGTGGAGTTAGCGGGAGGTCCGAGAGCGGAGTGGAGGGGAGTGAGAGGATAAAAAGTGGAGTTAGCGGGAGGTCTGAGAGTGAAGTGGAGGGGAGTGGGAGGATAAAAAGTGGAGTTCGCGGGAGGTCCGAGAGCGGAGTGGAGGGGAGTGGGAGGATAAAAAGTGGAGTTAGCGGGAGGTCCGAGAGCGGAGTGGAGGGGAGTGAGAGGATAAAAAGTGGAGTTAGCGGGAGGTCTGAGAGCGGAGTGGAGGGGAGTGAGAGGATAAAAAGTGGAGTTAGCGGGAGGTCCGAGAGCGGAGTGGAGGGGAGTGGGAGGATAAAAAGTGGAGTTAGCGGGAGGTCTGAGAGCGGAGTGGAGGGGAGTGAGAGGATAAAAAGTGGAGTTAGCGGGAGGTCTGAGAGCGGAGTGGAGGGGAGTGAGAGGATAAAAAGTGGAGTTAGCGGGAGGTCTGAGAGCGGAGTGGAGGGGAGTGAGAGGATAAAAAGTGGAGTTAGCGGGAGGTCTGAGAGCGGAGTGGAGGGGAGTGAGAGGATAAAAAGTGGAGTTAGCGGGAGGTCTGAGAGTGAAGTGGAGGGGAGTGAGAGGATAAAAAGTGGAGTTAGCGGGAGGTCTGAGAGCGGAGTGGAGGGGAGTGGGAGGATAAAAAGTGGAGTTAGCGGGAGGTCTGAGAGCGGAGTGGAGGGGAGTGGGAGGATAAAAAGTGGAGTTAGCGGGAGGTCCGAGAGCGGAGTGGAGGGGAGTGAGAGGATAAAAAGTGGAGTTAGCGGGAGGTCTGAGAGTGAAGTGGAGGGGAGTGAGAGGATAAAAAGTGGAGTTAGCGGGAGGTCTGAGAGTGGAGTGGAGGGGAGTGGGAGGATAAAAAGTGGAGTTAGCGGGAGGTCTGAGAGCGGAGTGGAGGGGAGTGGGAGGATAAAAAGTGGAGTTAGCGGGAGGTCTGAGAGCGGAGTGGAGGGGAGTGAGAGGATAAAAAGTGGAGTTAGCGGGAGGTCCGAGAGCGGAGTGGAGGGGAGTGAGAGGATAAAAAGTGGAGTTAGCGGGAGGTCTGAGAGCGGAGTGGAGGGGAGTGGGAGGATAAAAAGTGGAGTTAGCGGGAGGTCCGAGAGCGGAGTGGAGGGGAGTGGGAGGATAAAAAGTGGAGTTAGCGGGAGGTTCGAGAGCGGAGTGGAGGGGAGTGAGAGGATAAAAAGTGGAGTTAGCGGGAGGTCTGAGAGCGGAGTGGAGGGGAGCGGGAGGATAAAAAGTGGAGTTAGCGGGAGGTCTGAGAGCGGAGTGGAGGGGAGTGGGAGGATAAAAAGTGGAGTTAGCGGGAGGTCTGAGAGCGGAGTGGAGGGGAGTGGGAGGATAAAAAGTGGAGTTAGCGGGAGGTCTGAGAGCGGAGTGGAGGGGAGTGGGAGGATAAAAAGTGGAGTTAGCGGGAGGTCCGAGAGTGAAGTGGAGGGGAGTGGGAGGATAAAAAGTGGAGTTAGCGGGAGGTCCGAGAGCGGAGTGGAGGGGAGTGAGAGGATAAAAAGTGGAGTTAGCGGGAGGTCTGAGAGCGGAGTGGAGGGGAGTGAGAGGATAAAAAGTGGAGTTAGCGGGAGGTCTGAGAGCGGAGTGGAGGGGAGTGGGAGGATAAAAAGTGGAGTTAGCGGGAGGTCCGAGAGCGGAGTGGACGGGAGTGGGAGGATAAAAAGTGGAGTTAGCGGGAGGTCTGAGAGTGAAGTGGAGGGGAGTGGGAGGATAAAAAGTGGAGTTAGCGGGAGGTCTGAGAGCGGAGTGGAGGGGAGTGGGAGGATAAAAAGTGGAGTTAGCGGGAGGTCCGAGAGCGGAGTGGAGGGGAGTGGGAGGATAAAAAGTGGAGTTAGCGGGAGGTCCGAGAGCGGAGTGGAGGGGAGTGAGAGGATAAAAAGTGGAGTTAGCGGGAGGTCCGAGAGCGGAGTGGAGGGGAGTGAGAGGATAAAAAGTGGAGTTAGCGGGAGGTCCGAGAGTGAAGTGGAGGGGAGTGGGAGGATAAAAAGTGGAGTTAGCGGGAGGTCTGAGAGCGGAGTGGAGGGGAGTGGGAGGATAAAAAGTGGAGTTAGCGGGAGGTCTGAGAGCGGAGTGGAGGGGAGTGAGAGGATAAAAAGTGGAGTTAGCGGGAGGTCCGAGAGTGAAGTGGAGGGGAGTGAGAGGATAAAAAGTGGAGTTAGCGGGAGGTCCGAGAGCGGAGTGGAGGGGAGTGGGAGGATAAAAAGTGGAGTTAGCGGGAGGTCCGAGAGCGGAGTGGAGGGGAGTGAGAGGACAAAAAGTGGAGTTAGCGGGAGGTCCGAGAGTGAAGTGGAGGGGAGTGAGAGGATAAAAAGTGGAGTTAGCGGGAGGTCCGAGAGCGGAGTGGAGGGGAGTGGGAGGATAAAAAGTGGAGTTAGCGGGAGGTCCGAGAGCGGAGTGGAGGGGAGTGAGAGGATAAAAAGTGGAGTTCGCGGGAGGCCTGAGAGCGGAGTGGAGGGGAGTGAGAGGATAAAAAGTGGAGTTAGCGGGAGGTCCGAGAGTGAAGTGGAGGGGAGTGGGAGGATAAAAAGTGGAGTTAGCGGGAGGCCTGAGAGCGGAGTGGAGGGGAGTGAGAGGATAAAAAGTGGAGTTAGCGGGAGGTCCGAGAGCGGAGTGGAGGGGAGTGAGAGGATAAAAAGTGGAGTTAGCGGGAGGTCTGAGAGCGGAGTGGAGGGGAGTGAGAGGATAAAAAGTGGAGTTAGCGGGAGGTCCGAGAGCGGAGTGGAGGGGAGTGGGAGGATAAAAAGTGGAGTTAGCGGGAGGCCTGAGAGCGGAGTGGAGGGGAGTGAGAGGATAAAAAGTGGAGTTAGCGGGAGGTCCGAGAGCGGAGTGGAGGGGAGTGAGAGGATAAAAAGTGGAGTTAGCGGGAGGTCCGAGAGCGGAGTGGAGGGGAGTGAGAGGATAAAAAGTGGAGTTAGCGGGAGGTCCGAGAGCGGAGTGGAGGGGAGTGGGAGGATAAAAAGTGGAGTTAGCGGGAGGTCTGAGAGCGGAGTGGAGGGGAGTGGGAGGATAAAAAGTGGAGTTAGCGGGAGGTCTGAGAGCGGAGTGGAGGGGAGTGGGAGGATAAAAAGTGGAGTTAGCGGGAGGTCCGAGAGCGGAGTGGAGGGGAGTGGGAGGATAAAAAGTGGAGTTAGCGGGAGGTCCGAGAGCGGAGTGGAGGGGAGTGAGAGGATAAAAAGTGGAGTTAGCGGGAGGTCCGAGAGCGGAGTGGAGGGGAGTGAGAGGATAAAAAGTGGAGTTAGCGGGAGGTCTGAGAGCGGAGTGGAGGGGAGTGGGAGGATAAAAAGTGGAGTTAGCGGGAGGTCCGAGAGCGGAGTGGAGGGGAGTGGGAGGATAAAAAGTGGAGTTAGCGGGAGGTCTGAGAGCGGAGTGGAGGTGAGTGAGAGGATAAAAAGTGGAGTTAGCGGGAGGTCTGAGAGCGGAGTGGAGGGGAGTGGGAGGATAAAAAGTGGAGTTAGCGGGAGGTCCGAGAGCGGAGTGGAGGGGAGTGAGAGGATAAAAAGTGGAGTTAGCGGGAGGTCCGAGAGCGGAGTGGAGGGGAGTGGGAGGATAAAAAGTGGAGTTAGCGGGAGGTCCGAGAGCGGAGTGGAGGGGAGTGAGAGGATAAAAAGTGGAGTTAGCGGGAGGTCCGAGAGCGGAGTGGAGGGGAGTGGGAGGATAAAAAGTGGAGTTAGCGGGAGGTCCGAGAGCGGAGTGGAGGGGAGTGAGAGGATAAAAAGTGGAGTTAGCGGGAGGTCTGAGAGCGGAGTGGAGGGGAGTGGGAGGATAAAAAGTGGAGTTAGCGGGAGGTCTGAGAGTGGAGTGGAGGGGAGTGGGAGGATAAAAAGTGGAGTTAGCGGGAGGTCCGAGAGCGGAGTGGAGGGGAGTGAGAGGATAAAAAGTGGAGTTAGCGGGAGGTCCGAGAGCGGAGTGGAGGGGAGTGAGAGGATAAAAAGTGGAGTTAGCGGGAGGCCTGAGAGCGGAGTGGAGGGGAGTGAGAGGATAAAAAGTGGAGTTAGCGGGAGGCCCGAGAGCGGAGTGGAGGGGAGTGGGAGGATAAAAAGTGGAGTTAGCGGGAGGTCCGAGAGCGGAGTGGAGGGGAGTGAGAGGATAAAAAGTGGAGTTAGCGGGAGGTCCGAGAGCGGAGTGGAGGGGAGAGGGAGGATAAAAAGTGGAGTTAGCGGGAGGTCTGAGAGCGGAGTGGAGGGGAGTGAGAGGATAAAAAGTGGAGTTAGCGGGAGGTCTGAGAGCGGAGTGGAGGGGAGTGGGAGGATAAAAAGTGGAGTTAGCGGGAGGTCTGAGAGCGGAGTGGAGGGGAGTGAGAGGATTAAAAAGTGGAGTTAGCGGGAGGTCTGAGAGCGGAGTGGAGGGGAGAGGGAGGATAAAAAGTGGAGTTAGCGGGAGGTCTGAGAGCGGAGTGGAGGGGAGTGGGAGGATAAAAAGTGGAGTTAGCGGGAGGTCCGAGAGCGGAGTGGAGGGGAGTGGGAGGATAAAAAGTGGAGTTAGCGGGAGGTCTGAGAGCGGAGTGGAGGGGAGTGGGAGGATAAAAAGTGGAGTTAGCGGGAGGTCTGAGAGCGGAGTGGAGGGGAGTGAGAGGATAAAAAGTGGAGTTAGCGGGAGGTCCGAGAGCGGAGTGGAGGGGAGTGAGAGGATAAAAAGTGGAGTTAGCGGGAGGTCTGAGAGCGGAGTGGAGGGGAGTGAGAGGATAAAAAGTGGAGTTAGCGGGAGGTCTGAGAGCGGAGTGGAGGGGAGTGAGAGGATAAAAAGTGGAGTTAGCGGGAGGTCCGAGAGCGGAGTGGAGGGGAGTGAGAGGATAAAAAGTGGAGTTAGCGGGAGGTCCGAGAGCGGAGTGGAGGGGAGTGAGAGGATAAAAAGTGGAGTTAGCGGGAGGTCCGAGAGCGGAGTGGAGGGGAGTGAGAGGATAAAAAGTGGAGTTAGCGGGAGGTCTGAGAGCGGAGTGGAGGGGAGTGGGAGGATAAAAAGTGGAGTTAGCGGGAGGTCCGAGAGCGGAGTGGAGGGGAGTGAGAGGATAAAAAGTGGAGTTAGCGGGAGGTCCGAGAGCGGAGTGGAGGGGAGTGGGAGGATAAAAAGTGGAGTTAGCGGGAGGTCTGAGAGCGGAGTGGAGGGGAGTGAGAGGATAAAAAGTGGAGTTAGCGGGAGGTCTGAGAGCGGAGTGGAGGGGAGTGGGAGGATAAAAAGTGGAGTTAGCGGGAGGTCTGAGAGCGGAGTGGAGGGGAGTGGGAGGATAAAAAGTGGAGTTAGCGGGAGGCCCGAGAGCGGAGTGGAGGGGAGTGAGAGGATAAAAAGTGGAGTTAGCGGGAGGTCTGAGAGCGGAGTGGAGGGGAGTGAGAGGATAAAAAGTGGAGTTAGCGGGAGGTCTGAGAGCGGAGTGGAGGGGAGTGGGAGGATAAAAAGTGGAGTTAGCGGGAGGCCCGAGAGCGGAGTGGAGGGGAGTGGGAGGATAAAAAGTGGAGTTAGCGGGAGGTCTGAGAGCGGAGTGGAGGGGAGTGGGAGGATAAAAAGTGGAGTTAGTGGGAGGTCCGAGAGCGGAGTGGAGGGGAGTGAGAGGATAAAAAGTGGAGTTAGCGGGAGGTCTGAGAGCGGAGTGGAGGGGAGTGGGAGGATAAAAAGTGGAGTTAGCGGGAGGCCTGAGAGCGGAGTGGAGGGGAGTGGGAGGATAAAAAGTGGAGTTAGCGGGAGGCCCGAGAGGGGAGTGGAGGGGAGTGGGAGGATAAAAAGTGGAGTTAGCGGGAGGTCCGAGAGCGGAGTGGAGGGGAGTGAGAGGATAAAAAGTGGAGTTAGCGGGAGGCCCGAGAGCGGAGTGGAGGGGAGAGGGAGGATAAAAAGTGGAGTTAGCGGGAGGTCTGAGAGCGGAGTGGAGGGGAGTGGGAGGATAAAAAGTGGAGTTAGCGGGAGGTCCGAGAGCGGAGTGGAGGGGAGTGGGAGGATAAAAAGTGGAGTTAGCGGGAGGTCTGAGAGCGGAGTGGAGGGGAGAGGGAGGATAAAAAGTGGAGTTAGCGGGAGGTCCGAGAGCGGAGTGGAGGGGAGTGGGAGGATAAAAAGTGGAGTTAGCGGGAGGTCCGAGAGCGGAGTGGAGGGGAGTGAGAGGATAAAAAGTGGAGTTAGCGGGAGGTCCGAGAGCGGAGTGGAGGGGAGTGAGAGGATAAAAAGTGGAGTTAGCGGGAGGTCTGAGAGCGGAGTGGAGGGGAGTGAGAGGATAAAAAGTGGAGTTAGCGGGAGGTCTGAGAGCGGAGTGGAGGGGAGTGAGAGGATAAAAAGTGGAGTTAGCGGGAGGCCCGAGAGGGGAGTGGAGGGGAGTGGGAGGATAAAAAGTGGAGTTAGCGGGAGGTCCGAGAGCGGAGTGGAGGGGAGTGAGAGGATAAAAAGTGGAGTTAGCGGGAGGTCTGAGAGCGGAGTGGAGGGGAGTGAGAGGATAAAAAGTGGAGTTAGCGGGAGGTCCGAGAGCGGAGTGGAGGGGAGTGGGAGGATAAAAAGTGGAGTTAGCGGGAGGCCCGAGAGCGGAGTGGAGGGGAGTGAGAGGATAAAAAGTGGAGTTAGCGGGAGGTCCGAGAGCGGAGTGGAGGGGAGTGAGAGGATAAAAAGTGGAGTTAGCGGGAGGTCTGAGAGCGGAGTGGAGGGGAGTGGGAGGATAAAAAGTGGAGTTAGCGGGAGGTCTGAGAGCGGAGTGGAGGGGAGTGGGAGGTTAAAAAGTGGAGTTAGCGGGAGGTCTGAGAGCGGAGTGGAGGGGAGTGAGAGGATAAAAAGTGGAGTTAGCGGGAGGTCTGAGAGCGGAGTGGAGGGGAGTGAGAGGATAAAAAGTGGAGTTAGCGGGAGGCCTGAGAGCGGAGTGGAGGGGAGTGAGAGGATAAAAAGTGGAGTTAGCGGGAGGTCTGAGAGCGGAGTGGAGGGGAGTGAGAGGATAAAAAGTGGAGTTAGCGGGAGGTCTGAGAGCGGAGTGGAGGGGAGTGAGAGGATAAAAAGTGGAGTTAGCGGGAGGTCTGAGAGCGGAGTGGAGGGGAGTGGGAGGATAAAAAGTGGAGTTAGTGGGAGGTCCGAGAGCGGAGTGGAGGGGAGTGAGAGGATAAAAAGTGGAGTTAGCGGGAGGTCCGAGAGCGGAGTGGAGGGGAGTGAGAGGATAAAAAGTGGAGTTAGCGGGAGGTCTGAGAGCGGAGTGGAGGGGAGTGGGAGGATAAAAAGTGGAGTTAGCGGGAGGCCCGAGAGCGGAGTGGAGGGGAGTGGGAGGATAAAAAGTGGAGTTAGCGGGAGGTCCGAGAGCGGAGTGGAGGGGAGTGGGAGGATAAAAAGTGGAGTTAGCGGGAGGTCTGAGAGCGGAGTGGAGGGGAGTGGGAGGATAAAAAGTGGAGTTAGCGGGAGGTCCGAGAGCGGAGTGGAGGGGAGTGAGAGGATAAAAAGTGGAGTTAGCGGGAGGTCTGAGAGCGGAGTGGAGGGGAGTGGGAGGATAAAAAGTGGAGTTAGCGGGAGGCCTGAGAGCGGAGTGGAGGGGAGTGGGAGGATAAAAAGTGGAGTTAGCGGGAGGTCTGAGAGCGGAGTGGAGGGGAGTGGGAGGATAAAAAGTGGAGTTAGCGGGAGGTCCGAGAGCGGAGTGGAGGGGAGTGAGAGGATAAAAAGTGGAGTTAGCGGGAGGTCCGAGAGCGGAGTGGAGGGGAGTGAGAGGATAAAAAGTGGAGTTAGCGGGAGGCCCGAGAGCGGAGTGGAGGGGAGAGGGAGGATAAAAAGTGGAGTTAGCGGGAGGTCTGAGAGCGGAGTGGAGGGGAGTGGGAGGATAAAAAGTGGAGTTAGCGGGAGGTCCGAGAGCGGAGTGGAGGGGAGTGGGAGGATAAAAAGTGGAGTTAGCGGGAGGTCTGAGAGCGGAGTGGAGGGGAGAGGGAGGATAAAAAGTGGAGTTAGCGGGAGGTCCGAGAGCGGAGTGGAGGGGAGTGGGAGGATAAAAAGTGGAGTTAGCGGGAGGTCCGAGAGCGGAGTGGAGGGGAGTGAGAGGATAAAAAGTGGAGTTAGCGGGAGGTCCGAGAGCGGAGTGGAGGGGAGTGAGAGGATAAAAAGTGGAGTTAGCGGGAGGTCTGAGAGCGGAGTGGAGGGGAGTGAGAGGATAAAAAGTGGAGTTAGCGGGAGGCCCGAGAGGGGAGTGGAGGGGAGTGGGAGGATAAAAAGTGGAGTTAGCGGGAGGTCCGAGAGCGGAGTGGAGGGGAGTGAGAGGATAAAAAGTGGAGTTAGCGGGAGGTCTGAGAGCGGAGTGGAGGGGAGTGAGAGGATAAAAAGTGGAGTTAGCGGGAGGTCCGAGAGCGGAGTGGAGGGGAGTGAGAGGATAAAAAGTGGAGTTAGCGGGAGGTCCGAGAGCGGAGTGGAGGGGAGTGAGAGGATAAAAAGTGGAGTTAGCGGGAGGTCTGAGAGCGGAGTGGAGGGGAGTGAGAGGATAAAAAGTGGAGTTAGCGGGAGGCCCGAGAGGGGAGTGGAGGGGAGTGGGAGGATAAAAAGTGGAGTTAGCGGGAGGTCCGAGAGCGGAGTGGAGGGGAGTGAGAGGATAAAAAGTGGAGTTAGCGGGAGGTCTGAGAGCGGAGTGGAGGGGAGTGAGAGGATAAAAAGTGGAGTTAGCGGGAGGTCCGAGAGCGGAGTGGAGGGGAGTGGGAGGATAAAAAGTGGAGTTAGCGGGAGGCCCGAGAGCGGAGTGGAGGGGAGTGAGAGGATAAAAAGTGGAGTTAGCGGGAGGTCCGAGAGCGGAGTGGAGGGGAGTGAGAGGATAAAAAGTGGAGTTAGCGGGAGGTCTGAGAGCGGAGTGGAGGGGAGTGGGAGGATAAAAAGTGGAGTTAGCGGGAGGTCTGAGAGCGGAGTGGAGGGGAGTGGGAGGTTAAAAAGTGGAGTTAGCGGGAGGTCTGAGAGCGGAGTGGAGGGGAGTGAGAGGATAAAAAGTGGAGTTAGCGGGAGGTCTGAGAGCGGAGTGGAGGGGAGTGAGAGGATAAAAAGTGGAGTTAGCGGGAGGCCTGAGAGCGGAGTGGAGGGGAGTGAGAGGATAAAAAGTGGAGTTAGCGGGAGGTCTGAGAGCGGAGTGGAGGGGAGTGAGAGGATAAAAAGTGGAGTTAGCGGGAGGTCTGAGAGCGGAGTGGAGGGGAGCGGGAGGATAAAAAGTGGAGTTAGCGGGAGGCCTGAGAGCGGAGTGGAGGGGAGTGAGAGGATAAAAAGTGGAGTTAGCGGGAGGTCTGAGAGCGGAGTGGAGGGGAGTGAGAGGATAAAAAGTGGAGTTAGCGGGAGGTCCGAGAGCGGAGTGGAGGGGAGTGAGAGGATAAAAAGTGGAGTTAGCGGGAGGTCTGAGAGCGGAGTGGAGGGGAGAGGGAGGATAAAAAGTGGAGTTAGCGGGAGGTCTGAGAGTGAAGTGGAGGGGAGTGGGAGGATAAAAAGTGGAGTTAGCGGGAGGTCCGAGAGCGGAGTGGAGGGGAGTGAGAGGATAAAAAGTGGAGTTAGCGGGAGGTCCGAGAGCGGAGTGGAGGGGAGTGGGAGGATAAAAAGTGGAGTTAGCGGGAGGTCCGAGAGCGGAGTGGAGGGGAGTGGGAGGATAAAAAGTGGAGTTAGCGGGAGGCCTGAGAGCGGAGTGGAGGGGAGTGAGAGGATAAAAAGTGGAGTTAGCGGGAGGTCCGAGAGCGGAGTGGAGGGGAGTGGGAGGATAAAAAGTGGAGTTAGCGGGAGGTCTGAGAGCGGAGTGGAGGGGAGTGAGAGGATAAAAAGTGGAGTTAGCGGGAGGTCTGAGAGCGGAGTGGAGGGGAGTGAGAGGATAAAAAGTGGAGTTAGCGGGAGGTCTGAGAGCGGAGTGGAGGGGAGTGGGAGGATAAAAAGTGGAGTTAGCGGGAGGCCCGAGAGCGGAGTGGAGGGGAGTGGGAGGATAAAAAGTGGAGTTAGCGGGAGGTCCGAGAGCGGAGTGGAGGGGAGTGAGAGGATAAAAAGTGGAGTTAGCGGGAGGTCTGAGAGCGGAGTGGAGGGGAGTGGGAGGATAAAAAGTGGAGTTAGCGGGAGGTCTGAGAGCGGAGTGGAGGGGAGTGAGAGGATAAAAAGTGGAGTTAGCGGGAGGTCTGAGAGCGGAGTGGAGGGGAGTGAGAGGATAAAAAGTGGAGTTAGCGGGAGGTCCGAGAGCGGAGTGGAGGGGAGTGAGAGGATAAAAAGTGGAGTTAGCGGGAGGTCCGAGAGCGGAGTGGAGGGGAGTGAGAGGATAAAAAGTGGAGTTAGCGGGAGGTCCGAGAGCGGAGTGGAGGGGAGTGAGAGGATAAAAAGTGGAGTTAGCGGGAGGTCCGAGAGCGGAGTGGAGGGGAGTGAGAGGAGAGCCGCACGCAGCTTTTACATAGTTGGCGTCAACTCACACAGGCAGACATTTGAAAGAGTGACATCACAGGTCATTGGTTGGTAAGTATCACTTTTTTTCTCTCTCTCTAAGTCAGGGCTGGGGTTTAGCTAAGAGGTTTAACTTAAGCTAGATAAATTAATTAATTAATAAAACCAAAAATAGCGAGAGATTAAAAACTTTAATAAAGTAAATAACTAAATTCTGCTTCCACAAGAGATGGCAGTGAAGGTAGTGTGCGGTAACTGCAGCATGTGGGAGTTTGTGGAGAGCAGAGTGATCCCAGGTAACCACATCTGCAGTAAGTGTCTGTAACTCGAGGAACTTCGGCTCAGAGCTGTTGAGCTGGAGTCCGAGCTGCAGACATTGCAATGCATCAGGGAGGGGAGAGTTATCTGGAGGCAGTCACACCCCTTAGATTAGGTAGTAGTTTAGATTCATTCAGTGATCAGGGACAGGAGGATGTGACTGCGAGTCAGGCAGGTAAGGGGACCGAGGTTGTAGTGATGGAGGAGCTTCAGCCTTTGAGCTTGTCCAACAGGTACGAGGTACTTGATACCTGTATGGATGAGAACAAAGACTGCAGGGAGGATGGGCAAACTGACCACAGCACCATGGTACAGGAGGCCATTCAAGTGGGGGGAGTAAAAAGGAATATGGTAGTGGTAGAGGATCGTATAGTCAGGGGGATAGACTCTGTTCTCTGCGGCCACGACCGAGAGTCCCGAAGGTTGTGTTGCCTGCCCGGTGCCAGGGGTAAGGACATCTCCTCGTGGTGCGAAGAGAACTTGGAGCAGGAAGGGGAGGATCCAGTTGTCATGATCCATGCAGGAACCAACGACATAGGTAGAACTAGGAATGGGGTTCTGCTGAGGCAGTTTGAGGAGCTAGGGTCCAAATTAATAAGCAGGACCTCAAAGGTAATAATCTCTGGATTACTACCTGAGACATGTGCAAATTGGCATTGGGACAAACAGATCAAAGAGTTCAATGGGTGGGTCAAAGAGTGATGTGGGAGACAGGGGTTTCCATTCGTGGGGCACTGGGGAAAGAGGAGCTGTTCTGACGGGACGGGCTCCACTTAAACTGGGCTGGGACCAGCGTCCTGGTGAATCGAATAAATAGGACTGTAGATAGGACTTTAAACTAAAAAAGGTGGGGGAAGAGGTCAGGTGAGAGGAAATTTAGAAATCTAATGAGAAAAATCAAGGCAACACAGTAGTGGAGTGATTTGGGTAAAGATAAGCAGAGTGTGGCAGGAAGGGACAGAGAGTTTACCAATAATAGTGCATCAGCAAATAATGTCAAAGCAGGAAAAAAATGGTAAAAAGTCAAAATTAAAGGCTCTTTATCTGAATGCACGGAGCATTCGTAACAAGATAGATGAATTAGTTGCATAAAGAGAGATAAATGAGTTTGAACTAATAGCCTTTACAGAGACATGGTTACAAAGTGACCAAGATTGGAAACTAAATATTCCAGGGTACATGACATTTAGAAAAGACAGCCAGAATGGAAAAGGGGGGGGGGTGTAGCCCTAATAATAAAGGATGGCATAAGGGCAGAGGTGAGAATGGATCTTGGCTCAGAAGATCAGGAAGTAGAATCAGTATGGGTGGAAATTAGAAATGACAAGGGGCAGAAAACACTGGTGGGAGTAGTTTATAGGTCCCCAAATATTAGCAATACTGTTGGACAGAGCATTAATCGTGAAATAATAGGAGCTTGTAACAAAGGAAATGCAGTAATCATGGGGGACTTTAATCTTCACATAGACTGGGCAAATCAAATTGGCAAAGGTAGTTTGGAGGACGAGTTCATGGAATGCATTTGAGACAGTTTCCTAGAACAATACGTCATGGAAACAACCAGGGAACGGGCTATTTTAGATCTTGTATTATGTAATGAAACAGGGTTAATTAGTATTCTCACAGTAAAAGAACCTCTGGGGAAGAGTGATCATAACATGATAGAATTTCACGTTGAGTTTGAGAGTGACGTACTTAAGTCAGAAATTCGAGTCTTAAACTTAAATAAAGCCAATTACATAGATATGAGGGGCGAGTTGGCTAAGGTAGATTGGGAAATTAAATTAAAGGGTATGATGGTTGAAATGCAATGGCAAACATTTAAAGAAATATTTCAATATTCTCAACAAATATACATTCCAATGGGAAAAGTGATCCACCCACAGCTAACTAAAGAAGTTAAGGTGAGTATTAGATTAAAAGAAGAGGCCTACAATGTTGCCAAGAACAGAAGTAAGCCTGAGGATTGGGAGAGTTTTAGAAACCAGCAAAAGGTGACCAAAAAATTGATGAGAGAAAATAGAATATGAAAGTAAACTAGCAAGAAATATAAAAACAAACTGTAAGAGCTTCTACAAGTATGTAAAAAGGAAGAGATTAGCAAAAGTAAACATTGGTCCCTTAGAAGCTGAGACAGGAGAAATTATAATGGGGAATCAGGAATGGCAGATGCATTAAACAAATATTTTGTATCTGTCTTCACAGTAGAAGACAGAACAACATAACAGAAATAGTGAGGAACCAAGGGTCTAATGAGAGTGAGGAACTTAAAGTAATTAGTATCAGTAGAGAAAAAGTACTTGAGAAACTAATGGGACTAAAAGCCGACAAATCCCCTGGACCTGATGGCCTACATCCTAGGGTTCTAAAAGAGGTGGCTGCAGAGATAGTGGACGCATTGGTTATGATCTTCCAAAATTCTCTAGATTCTAGAACGGTCCCAGCGGATTGGAAGGTGGCAAATGTAACCCCGCTATTCAAGAAAGGAGGGAGAGAAAACAGGGAACTACAGGCCAGTTAGCCTGACATCAGTCGTTGAGAAAATGCTGGAATTCATTATTAAGGAAGTGGTACCAGGGCACTTAGAAAATCATAATATGATTAGGCAAAGTCAACATGGTTTTATGAAAGGGAAATCATGTTTGACAAATTCATTAGAGTTTTTTGAGGATGTAACTAGCAGGGTAGATAAAGGGGAACCAGTGGATGTAGTATATTTGGATTTTCAAATGGCATTTGATAAGGTGCCACATAAAAGGTTGTTCACAAGATAAGGGCTCATGGGTTTGGGGGTAATATATTAGCATGGATAGAGGATTGGTTAACGTACAGGAAACAGAGAGTAGGGATAAACAGGTCATTATCAGGTTGGCAGGTTGTAGCTGGAGGGGTGCTGCAAGGATCAGTGCTTGGGCCTCAGCTAGTTACAATCTATATCAATGACTTAGGGACCAAGTGTAATGTTTCCAAGTTTGCTGACGATACAAAGCTAGTTGGGAAAGTAAACTGTGAGGAGGACACAAAGAGTCTGCAAAGGGATATAGACAGGTTAAGTGAGTGGGCAAGAAGGTGGCAGATGGAGTATAATGTGGGGGAAATGTAAGGTTATTCACTTTGGTAGGAAGAATAGAAAAACAGAATATTTTTTAAATGGTGAGAAACTATTAAATGTTGGTGTTGAGAGAGACTTTGGTGTCCTTGTACAAGAAACACAAAAGGTTAGCATGCAGGTACAGCAAGCAATTAGGAAAGCAAATGGAATGTAGGCCTTTATTGCAAGGGGATTGGAGTACAAGAGTAAGGAAGTCTTACTACAGTTGTACAGTCATGATGTGGAGATGCCGGTGATGGACTGGGGTTGACAATTGTAAACAATTTTACAACACCAAGTTATAGTCCAGCAATTTTATTTTAAATTCACAAGCTTTTGGAGGCTTCCTCCTTCGTCAGGTGAACGATGTGAAACGATCACATCGTCAGGTGAACGATGTGAACGATCACATCGTTCACCTGACGAAGGAGGAAGCCTCCGAAAGCTTGTGAATTTAAAATAAAATTGCTGGACTATAACTTGGTGTTGTAAAATTGTTTACAGTTGTACAGGACCTTGGTGAGACCTCACCTGGAGTACTGTGTACAGTTTTGGTCTCCTTATCTAAGGAAGGATATACTTGCCTTAGAGGCGGTGCAACAAAGGTTCACTAGATTAATTCCTGGGATGAGAGGGTTGTCCTATGAGGCGAGGTTGAGTAGAATAGGCCTAAACTCTCTGGAGTTTAGAAGAATTAGAAGTGAACTCAGTGAAACATGTAAGATTATGAGGGGGCTTGACAGGGTAGATGCTGAGAGGTTGTTTCCCCTGGCTGGAGAGTCTAGAACTCGGGGGCATAGTCACAGGATAAGGGGTCGGCCATTTAAGACTGAGACGAGGAGGAATTTTTTGACTCAGAGGGTTGTGAATCTTTGGAATTCTCTACCCCAGAGGGCTGTGAGTGCTCAGTCGTTGAATATATTCAAGATTGAGCTAGACAGATTTTTGGACTGTAGGGGAATCAAGGGATATGGGGATCGGGCAGGAAATGAGGTCGGGCAGGATATGAGGTCGAAGATCAGCCATGATCTGATTGAATGGCGGAGCAGGCTTGAGGGGCCGTATGGCCTACTCCTGCTCCTATTTCTTATGTTCTTATCTGTATTGTACCCATCTGTATGGTGATCTGTACTGCACATAGACTGCATGGGTATCTGCACAGTACACACAGACTGTACAGGGATCTGTACTGCAGATACAGACTGTACGGGGATCTGTATTATACACAGACTATGGGGACCTGCACTATACACAGACTGTACAGGGATCAGTATTGTACACTGACTGTATGGGGATCCGTACTGTACACACAAACTGGGGATCTGTACTGTAGACGCAGACTGTACAGGCAACTGCACTGTACACACACTGTATGTGGATGTGTACTCTACACAGACTGTATGGGGATCTGTACTGTACACACAAATTGCACGGTGTTCTGTACTGTACACACAGACTGTACAATGATCTGTACTGTACACAGGTTGTATTGGGATCTGTATTGTACAGAGTCTGTATTCTACACAGACTGTATAGGGATCTGTACTGTACACAGACTGCATGGGGCTCTGTACTATACACACTGTGTGGCATTTGTACTGCACTCACTGACAGACTGCATGGGGATCTACTGTACACAGACTGTATTGGGATCTGTACTGTATCAGACTGTATGTGGATCTGTACTGTAGAGACAGACTGTACGGGGTCTGTACTGCACGGAGACTGTACAGAGATCTTTACTGTAGATACAGACTATGGGAATTTGTACTGTACACACTGTACAGGGATCTGCACAATAAACAGACTGTGCGGTGATCTGTACTGTGCACAGACTCTATGGGGATCTGCATTGTACATAGGTTATCTGTACCGCACACACAGACAGTTCGTGGCTCTTTACTGTACACAGCCAGACAGTACGGAGTCTGTACTGCACACAGACTACGGGCATCTATACTGTACATACAGACTGTACGGGGCTCTGCACTCTACACAGACTGTACAGGAATCTGTACCGTAGAGACAGACTGTACGGGGATCTGTAATGTATACAGACCGTACGGGGAACTGTACTGTATGCACAGATTTCTGGGGATCTACTGTATACAGCCTGTATGAGGCTTTATACTGCACTCACAGACTGTATGTGGCTCTGTACTGTTCACAGACAGTACGGGGTCTGTTCTGTACAGACTGTACAGGAATCTGTAACTGTAAATACAGACTGTACGAGGATTTGTACTGTACACAGACTGTACGGGATCTGTACTGTACACACTTTATGGGGATCTGTACTGTATAAAGACTGAATGGGATCTGTACTGTACACAGACTGCACAGGGATCTGTACTGTACACAGACTGCATAGGGATCTGTACTGTACACAGACTGTACAGGATCTGTACTGTACACAGACTGTACAGGGATCTGTACTGTACACAGACTGTATGGGATCTGTACTGTACACAGACTGAATGGGATCTGTACTGTACACAGACTGAATGGGATCTGTACTGTACACAGATTGTATAGGAATCAGTACTGTACACACTGTATGGGGATCTGTACTGTACATGCAGACTGTATGGCATTGTACACACTGTATGGGGATCTGTACTGTACATGCAGACTGTATGGCATTGTACACATTGTATGGGGATCTGTACTGTACACAATGTTCAGTGATCTTTACTGTACACAGACTGTACAGGGATCTGTATTGTACACACAGACTTCACGGGGATCTGTACCATACATAAGACAGACTGCATGGGGATCTGTAGTGTACGCAGACTGCACAGCAATCTGTACTGTACATGCAGACTGTACGGTGATTTGTACTGTACCCAGATTGTACGGTGATCTGTACTGTTCATGGAATGTACAGGGGGTCTGTACTGTACACAGACTGTATGGGGATCTGTACTGTACACAGACTGTATGGGGATCTGTACTGTACACAGACTGTATGGGGATTTGAACACATGGACTGGACGGGGATCTGCACACATGGAATTTACGGGGATCTGTACTCTACACACAGACTGTATGGGGATTTGTACTGTACATACAATGAGGTATCAGAGATGGAGTAAACACACTGAGGGATCAGAGATGGAGTAAACACATTGAGGGATCAGAGATGGAGTAAACACACTGAGGGATCAGAGATGGAGTAAACACACTGAGGGATCAGAGATGGAGTAAACACACTGAGGGATCAGAGATGGAGTAAACACACTGAGGGATCAGAGATGGAGTAAACACACTGAGGGATCAGAGATGGAGTAAACACACTGAGGGATCAGAGATGGAGTAAACACACTGAGGGATCAGAGATGGAGTAAACACACTGAGGGATCAGAGATGGAGTAAACACACTGAGGGATCAGAGATGGAGTAAACACACTGAGGGATCAGAGATGGAGTAAACACACTGAGGGATCAGAGATGGAGTAAACACACTGAGGGATCAGAGATGGAGTAAACACATTGAGGGATCAGAGACGGAGTAAACACACTGAGGGATCAGAGATGGAGTAAACACACTGAGGGATCAGAGATGGAGTAAACACACTGAGGGATCAGAGACGGAGTAAACACACTGAGGGATCAGAGATGGAGTAAACACACTGAGGGATCAGAGATGGAGTAAACACACTGAGGGATCAGAGACGGAGTAAACACACTGAGGGATCAGAGACGGAGTAAACATACTGAGGGATCAGAGACGGAGTAAACACACTGAGGGATCAGAGACGGAGTAAACACACTGAGGGATCAGAGATGGAGTAAACACACTGAGGGATCAGAGATGGAGTAAACACACTGAGGGATCAGAGATGGGGTCAACACACTGGGGGATCAGAGATGGAGTAAACACACTGAGGGATCAGAGATGGAGTAAACACACTGAGGGATCAGAGACGGAGTAAACACACTGAGGGATCAGAGACGGAGTAAACATACTGAGGGATCAGAGACGGAGTAAACACACTGAGGGATCAGAGACGGAGTAAACACACTGAGGGATCAGAGATGGAGTAAACACACTGAGGGATCAGAGACGGAGTAAACACACTGAGGGATCAGAGATGGAGTAAACACACTGAGGGATCAGAGATGGAGTAAACACACTGAGGGATCAGAGATGGAGTAAACACACTGAGGGATCAGAGATGGGGTAAACACACTGAGGGATCAGAGACGGAGTAAACACACTGAGGGATCAGAGATGGAGTAAACACACTGAGGGATCAGAGATGGAGTAAACACACTGAGGGATCAGAGATGGAGTAAACACACTGAGGGATCAGAGACGGAGTAAACACACTGAGGGATCAGAGATGGAGTAAACACACTGAGGGATCAGAGACGGAGTAAACACACTGAGGGATCAGAGATGGAGGAATAAACAATTCAGCCATTCACCAGCAGGTGAGTTGATCTATTTTTAAGCATATCAAAGTCAGATGTGAGATGCCTCACTGTAACTTGGCCAGGCTTACTGCGATGTAAGATTACATGACTCGGTATGACGTGGTCTGATCTGTTAGTGAAACTGCAGTCAGTAACATTGTACCTGGAGATATCTCACAGTTGTTCTCATCACTGTTGTCCTGGCAGTTATTCACTCCATCACACAGAAAGCTTTTGTCGATGCATCGCCTATTCTTACAGTGGAAACGAGCCGTCGAACATAAGAGGGGGTTTGCTGCTAAGAAACACAGAAAACAGTGTTAGAGAACACACGGCTGATTGCTAGGGAAGATTGCTACACAGAGACAGATATGGGAACTGTATATTATACACAGACTGACACAGCTACTGTCTGTTACATAGAGACTGACACGGGATGTGAATTTTACAGAGACTGACACGGTCACTGTGTGTTATAGAGACAAACGTGGTCATTGCGTATTATATAGGGAGTGGCCTATTAAACAGAGCACTTAGAAAATCATAATATGATTAGGCAGAGTCAACACGGTTTTAAGAAAGGGAAATTGTGTTTGAGTTTTTTGAGGGTGTATCTAGCAGGGTAGATAAGGGGGAACCAGTGGATGTAGTATAGTTGGATTTTCAAAAGGCATTCGATAAGGTGCCACACAAGTGGTTGTTACATAAGATTAGAGCTCATGGGATTGGAGTCATAGAGTCATAGAGTTATACAGCACGGATAGAGGCCCTTCGGCCCATCGTGTCCGCGCCGGCCATCAGCCCTGTCCACTCTAATCCCATATTCCAGCATTTGGTCCGTAGCCTTGTATGCTATGGCATTTCAAGTGCTCATCCAAATGCTTCTTGAATGTTGTGAGGGTTCCTGCCTCCACAACCCTTTCAGGCAGTGAGTTCCAGACTCCAACCACCCTCTGGGTGAAAAAGTTCTTTCTCAAATCCCCTCTAAACCTCCCGCCTTTTACCTTGAATCTATGTCCCCTTGTTATAGAACCCTCAACGAAGGGAAAAAGCTCCTTAGTATCCATCCTATCTGTGCCCCTCATAATTTTGTACACCTCAATCATGTCCCCCCTCAGCCTCCTCTGCTCCAAGGAAAACAAACCCAATCTTCCCAGTCTCTCTTCATAGCTGAAGCGCTCCAGCCCTGGTAACATCCTGGTGAATCTCCTCTGCACCCTCTCCAAAGCGATCACATCCTTCCTGTAGTGTGGCGACCAGAACTGCACACAGTACTCCAGCTGTGGCCTAACCAGTGTTTTATACAGCTCCATCATAACCTCCTTGCTCTTATATTCTATGCCTCGGCTAATAAAGGCAAGTATCCCATATGCCTTCTTTACCACCTTATCTACCTGTTCCACCGCCTTCAGGGATCTGTGAACTTGCACACCAAGATCCCTCTGACCCTCTGTCTTGCCTAGGGTCCTCCCATTCATTGTGTATTCCCTTGCCTTGTTAGTCCCTCCAAAGTGCATTACCTCGCACTTTTCCGGGTTAAATTCCATTTGCCACTGTTCCGCCCATCTGACCAACCTATCTATATTGTCCTGCAGACTGAGGCTATCCTCCTCGCTATTTACCACCCTACCAATCTTTGTATCATCAGCGAACTTACTGATCATACCTTTTACATTCATATCCAAGTCGTTAATGTAGACCACAAACAGCAAGGGACCCAGCACCGATCCCTGTGGTACCCCACTGGCCACAGGCTTCCAGTCACAAAAACAACCTTCGACCATCACCCTCTGCCTTCTGCCACTAAGCCAGTTTTGTATCCAAAGTGCCAAGGCACCCTGGATTCCATGGGCTCGTACCTTCTTGACCAGTCTCCTGTGGGGGACTTTATCGAAGGCCTTACTGAAATCCATGTATACCACATCCACTGCGTTACCCTCATCCACACGCCTAGTCACCCCCTCAAAAAATTCAATCAAATTAGTCAGACATGATCTTCCCTTGACAAAGCCATGTTGACTATCCCAGATTAATCCTTGCTTCTCCAAGTGGAGACTAATTTTGTCCTTCAGAATTTTTTCCAATAATTTTCCTACCACTGATGTTAGGCTCACTGGCCTGTAGTTCCCCGGTTTTTCCCTACTCCCCTTCTTGAATAATGGTATTACATTAGCGGTTCTCCAGTCCTCTGGCACATCCCCTGTGGCCAGAGAGGTTCTGAATATATGTGTCAGAGCCCCCGCAATCTCCTCCTTTGCCTCACACAGTAGCCTGGGATACATTTCGTCCGGGCCTGGGGATTTATCCATTTTTAGGCCTGCTAAAACCGCCAATACCTCCTCCCGCTCGATGTTAATATGTTCGAGTATATCACAGTCCCCCTGCCGTATTTCTATGTCTACATCGTCCTTCTCCATAGTGAAAACAGATGCAAAAAATTCATTTAGAACCCCTCCTACATCTGCCGGCTCCACACACAGATTGCCATTTTTGTCCCTAATGGGCCCTATTTTTTCCCTAGTCATCCTCTTACCCTTAATATACTTATAAAACATCTTAGGATTTTCCTTTATTTTGCTCGCCAGTGTTATTTCATGGCCCCTCCTTGATCTCCTAATTTCTTTTTTAAGTATACCCCTGCACTTTTTGTACTCCTCTAGGGCTTCCTCCGTCTTTAGCCTTTTGTATCTGCCAAAAGCCCTCCTTTTTTTCCTAATCCATTCTCGTATATCCCCTGACATCCAAGGTTCCCTGGAGTTCTTGGAACCACCCTTGACCTTTACGGGAACATGTTGCCATTGTATGGTCTCAATCTCCCTTCTGAAAGACTCCCATTGCTCCGATGCGGATTTTCCTACAAGCAGCTGATCCCAGTCCATTTTGGCCAGATCCTGCCTTATCCTATTAAAATCGGCCTTCCCCCAATTTAGAACCTTTATTTCCGGCCCCTCCCTGTCCTTTTCCATGACCACCTTAAATCTCACCGAATTATGGTCACTGTCACCAAAGTGCTCACCTACTAGCACTTCTTCCACTTGGCCGGCCACATTCCCTAGAATTAGGTCCAGTACCGCCCCCTCTCTTGTAGGACTTTCTACATGCTGGCTCAAAAAGCTCTCCTGGATGCACGTTAAGAATTTTGTACCCTCTAAGCCTTTTACACTCTGAGTATCCCAGTTAATATTGGGGAAGTTGAAATCCCCCACTATTATTACCCTATTATTTGCACAATTTTCTGAGATTTGCCTACATATCTGTTCCTCTATCTCCCCCTGACTGTTTGGGGGCCTATAGTACACTCCCATCAAAGTGCTTGCCCCCTTTTTGTTTTTAAGCTCCACCCATATGGCCTCATTAAGGAACCTGCTAATATATCATCCCTCCTTATGGCAGTAATTGATTCTTTAATTAATATTGCGACCCCCCCTCCTCTTATACCTCCCCCTCTGTCTCGCCTGAAGATTCTGTACCCCGGAATATTGAGCTGCCAGTCTTGCCCCTCCCTCAACCATGTCTCTGTGACAGCAACAATATCATACTCCCATGTGTTTATCAACACCTTCAGTTCATCCACCTTATTCGCAAGACTCCTTGCATTAAAATAGATGCCATCCAGCCTTGCCCTCACATATTTGCCCTGTCTTCCAAGCTGACTTGTTTTTTTCTCTATATTTGGCTGCACATCACCCCCTATTGTAGCTCCACTCTGTATCCCATCCCCCTGCCAAGTTAGTTTAAACCCCCCCAACAGTGCTAGCAAACCTCCCCGCAAGGATATTTGTCCCGCTCTGGTTCAGGTGCAACCCGTCCGACTTGTACAAGTCCCACCTTCCCCAGAAGCAGGCCCAGTGATCCAGGAAACTGAAACCCTCCCTCCTGCACCAACTCTTTAGCCACGCATTCATCTGTTCTATCCTCCTATTTCTATACTCACTAGCCCGTGGCACTGGGAGTAATCCAGAGATTACAACCTTTGAGGTCCTGCTCTTTAATCTGCTACCTAGCTCCCTAAATTCTTGATGCAGGACCTCATCTCCCTTCCTACCTATGTCGTTGGTCCCAATGTGGACCACGACCTCTGCCTGCTCACCCTCCCCTTTGAGAATGTCCGTTAACCAATTCGCATGGATTGCGAATTGGTTAACGGACAGAAAAGAGAGAGTAGGAATACACGGATCATTCTCAGGTTGGCAGGTTGTAACTAGTAGGGTGCTGCAAGGATCAGAGCTTGGGATTCAGGTCTTTACAATATATTTAGATGAAGGGACCGAGTGTAATGTATCCAAGTCTGCTGATGATACAAAGCTAGGTGGGAAAGTAAACTGTGAGAGGACACAAAGAGTCTGCAAAGGGATATTGACAGGTTATGTGAGTGGGCGAGAAGGTGTCAGATGGAGTATAATGTGGGGAAATGTGAAATTATCCACTTTGGTAGGAAGAATAGAAAAGCAGAATGTTTTTTAAAAGGTGAGAGACTAAGAAATGTTGGTATTCAGAGGGATTTGGGTGTCCTTGTACATGAATCACAGAAAGTTAACATGCAGTTACAGCAAGCAATTAGGAAGGCAAATGGTATGTTAGCCTTTATTGCAAGTGGGTTGGAGTGTAAGAAGGTCGTGCTGCAGTTATATAGGGCTCTGGTGAGACCACACCTGGAGTACGGAGAACAGTTTTGGCCTCCTTACCTAAGAAAGGATATACTTGCCTTAGAGGGGGTGCAACAAAGGTTCACTAGATTGATTCCTGGGATGAGAGGGTTGTCCTATCAGGAGAGATTGAGTAGATTGGGCCCATATTCTCTGGAGTTTAGAAGAGTGAGAGATGATCTGATTGAAACATATAAAATTCTTAGGGGGCTTGTCAGGGTAGATGCTGAGAGGCTGTTTCCCTGGCTGGAGTGTCTAGAACTAGGGGTCATAGTCTCAAGATAAGTGGTCGGCCATTTAGGACTGAGATGAGGAAAAATTTCTTCACTCAGAGGGTTGTGAATCTTTGGAATTCTCTACCCCAGAGGGCTGTGGATGCTCAGTCGTTGAGTATATTCAAGACTGAGATCGATGGATATTTCGACACTAAAGGGAATCATGGGATATGGGAAAGGGTCTGAAAGTGGAGTTGAGATCGGAGATCAGCCATGATTTTATTAAATGGCGGAGCAGGTTCGAGGGGCCGCATGGCCTACTCCTGCTCCAATTTCTTATGTTCTTATGACACAGTCACTGTGTGTTATACAGAGACTGACAGGCTTACTGTGTGTTATACAGAGACTGACACAGACACTGTGTATTATAGAGACAGACACGGTCACAGTGCGTTTTACACAGACAGATGCTGTGTATTGTACAGAGACTGACACAGCCCTGTGTATTATAGAGAGACTGCCATGGTCACTGTGTATTATACAGAGACTGCCACAGTCATTGTATGTTATACAAAGACAGACATGGTCACTTTGTATTATAGAGACTCATACGGGCACTATGTGCTATAGAGAGACTGACACGGGCACTGTGTGTTATACAGAGACTGACATGGTCACTGTGTGTTATAGAGAGACTGACACGGGCACTGTGTGTTATACAGAGACTGACACGGGCACTGTGTGTTATACAGAGACTGACACGGTCACTGTGTGTTATATAGAGACTGACACGGTCACTGTGTGTTATACAGAGACTGACACGGTCACTGTGTGTTATACAGAGACTGACACGGTCACTGTGTGTTATACAGAGACTGACACGGTCACTGTGTGTTATACAGAGACTGACACGGTCACTGTGTGTTATACAGAGACTGACACGGGCACTGTGTGTTATACAGAGACTGACACGGGCACTGTGTGTTATACAGAGACTGACACGGTCACTGTGTGTTATACAGAGACTGACACGGGCACTGTGTGTTATACAGAGACTGACACGGTCACTGTGTGTTATATAGAGACCGACACGGGCACTGTGTGTTATACAGAGACCGACACGGTCACTGTGTGTTATACAGAGACTGACACGGTCACTGTGTGTTATACAGAGACTGACACGGTCACTGTGTGTTATACAGAGACTGACACGGGCACTGTGTGTTATACAGAGACCGACACGGGCACTGTGTGTTATACAGAGACCGACACGGTCACTGTGTGTTATACAGAGACTGACACGGTCACTGTGTGTTATAGAGACTGACACGGGCACTGTGTGTTATACAGAGACTGACACGGGCACTGTGTGTTATACAGAGACTGACACGGTCACTGTGTGTTATACAGAGACTGACACGGGCACTGTGTGTTATACAGAGACTGACACGGTCACTGTGTGTTATACAGAGACTGACACGGTCACTGTGTGTTATACAGAGACTGACACGGTCACTGTGTGTTATACGGAGACTGACACGGGCACTGTGTGTTATACAGAGACTGACACGGGCACTGTGTGTTATACAGAGACTGACACGGGCACTGTGTGTTATACAGAGACTGACACGGTCACTGTGTGTTATACAGAGACTGACACGGTCACTGTGTGTTATACAGAGACTGACACGGGCACTGTGTGTTATACAGAGACTGACACGGTCACTGTGTGTTATACAGAGACTGACACGGTCACTGTGTGTTATACAGAGACAGACACGGTCACTGTGTGTTATACAGAGACCGACACGGGCACTGTGTGTTATACAGAGACCGACACGGGCACTGTGTGTTATACAGAGACTGACACGGTCATTGTGTGTTATACAGAGACTGACACGGGCACTGTGTGTTATACAGAGACTGACACGGGCACTGTGTGTTATACAGAGACCGACACGGTCACTGTGTGTTATACAGAGACCGACACGGGCACTGTGTGTTATACAGAGACTGACACGGGCACTGTGTGTTATACAGAGACCGACACGGGCACTGTGTGTTATACAGAGACTGACACGGTCACTGTGTGTTATACAGAGACTGACACGGGCACTGTGTGTTATACAGAGACTGACACGGTCACTGTGTGTTATACAGAGACTGACACGGGCACTGTGTGTTATACAGAGACCGACACGGTCACTGTGTGTTATATAGAGACTGACACGGGCACTGTGTGTTATACAGAGACCGACACGGGCACTGTGTGTTATACAGAGACTGACACGGGCACTGTGTGTTATACAGAGACTGACACGGTCACTGTGTGTTATACAGAGACCGACACGGGCACTGTGTGTTATACAGAGACTGACACGTGCACTGTGTGTTATACAGAGACCGACACGGTCACTGTGTGTTATATAGAGACCGACACGGGCACTGTGTGTTATACAGAGACCGACACGGTCACTGTGTGTTATACAGAGACTGACACGGTCACTGTGTGTTATACAGAGACTGACACGGGCACTGTGTGTTATACAGAGACGGACACGGGCACTGTGTGTTATACAGAGAGTGACACGGTCACTGTGTGTTATACAGAGACCGACACGGTCACTGTGTGTTATACAGAGACCGACACGGGCACTGTGTGTTATACAGAGACCGACACGGTCACTGTGTGTTATACAGAGACCGACACGGTCACTGTGTGTTATACAGAGACTGACACGGGCACTGTGTGTTATACAGAGACCGACACGGTCACTGTGTGTTATACAGAGACTGACACGGGCACTGTGTGTTATACAGAGACTGACACGGTCACTGTGTGTTATACAGAGACTGACACGGGCACTGTGTGTTATAGAGACTGACACGGGCACTGTGTGTTATACAGAGACTGACACGGGCACTGTGTGTTATACAGAGACCGACACGGGCACTGTGTGTTATACAGAGACCGACACGGTCACTGTGTGTTATACAGAGACTGACACGGGCACTGTGTGTTATACAGAGACTGACACGGGCACTGTGTGTTATACAGAGACTGACACGGGCACTGTGTGTTATACAGAGACCGACACGGGCACTGTGTGTTATACAGAGACCGACACGGGCACTGTGTGTTATACAGAGACCGACACGGGCACTGTGTGTTATACAGAGACCGACACGGGCACTGTGTGTTATACAGAGACTGACACGGTCACTGTGTGTTATACAGAGACTGACACGGGCACTGTGTGTTATACAGAGACTGACACGGGCACTGTGTGTTATACAGAGACCGACACGGTCACTGTGTGTTATACAGAGACCGACACGGTCACTGTGTGTTATACGGAGACTGACACGGGCACTGTGTGTTATATGGAGACTGACACGGTCACTGTGTGTTATACAGAGACCGACACGGGCACTGTGTGTTATACGGAGACCGACACGGGCACTGTGTGTTATATGGAGACTGACACGGGCACTGTGTGTTATACAGAGACTGACACGGTCACTGTGTGTTATACAGAGACTGACACGGTCACTGTGTGTTATACAGAGACTGACACGGGCACTGTGTGTTATATGGAGACTGACACGGTCACTGTGTGTTATACAGAGACCGACACGGGCACTGTGTGTTATACAGAGACCGACACGGTCACTGTGTGTTATACAGAGACTGACACGGGCACTGTGTGTTATACAGAGACTGACACGGTCACTGTGTGTTATACAGAGACTGACACGGTCACTGTGTGTTATACGGAGACCGACACGGTCACTGTGTGTTATACGGAGACTGACACGGGCACTGTGTGTTATACGGAGACCGACACGGTCACTGTGTGTTATACAGAGACCGACACGGGCACTGTGTGTTATACAGAGACCGACACGGGCACTGTGTGTTATACAGAGACCGACACGGGCACTGTGTGTTATACAGAGACCGACACGGGCACTGTGTGTTATACAGAGACCGACACGGGCACTGTGTGTTATACAGAGACCGACACGGGCACTGTGTGTTATACAGAGACTGACACGGGCACTGTGTGTTATACAGAGACTGACACGGTCACTGTGTGTTATATAGAGACTGACACGGTCACTGTGTGTTATACAGAGACTGACACGGTCACTGTGTGTTATACAGAGACTGACACGGTCACTGTGTGTTATACAGAGACTGACACGGTCACTGTGTGTTATACAGAGACTGACACGGTCACTGTGTGTTATACAGAGACTGACACGGGCACTGTGTGTTATACAGAGACTGACACGGGCACTGTGTGTTATACAGAGACTGACACGGTCACTGTGTGTTATACAGAGACTGACACGGGCACTGTGTGTTATACAGAGACTGACACGGTCACTGTGTGTTATATAGAGACCGACACGGGCACTGTGTGTTATACAGAGACCGACACGGTCACTGTGTGTTATACAGAGACTGACACGGTCACTGTGTGTTATACAGAGACTGACACGGTCACTGTGTGTTATACAGAGACTGACACGGGCACTGTGTGTTATACAGAGACCGACACGGGCACTGTGTGTTATACAGAGACCGACACGGTCACTGTGTGTTATACAGAGACTGACACGGTCACTGTGTGTTATAGAGACTGACACGGGCACTGTGTGTTATACAGAGACTGACACGGGCACTGTGTGTTATACAGAGACTGACACGGTCACTGTGTGTTATACAGAGACTGACACGGGCACTGTGTGTTATACAGAGACTGACACGGTCACTGTGTGTTATACAGAGACTGACACGGTCACTGTGTGTTATACAGAGACTGACACGGTCACTGTGTGTTATACGGAGACTGACACGGGCACTGTGTGTTATACAGAGACTGACACGGGCACTGTGTGTTATACAGAGACTGACACGGGCACTGTGTGTTATACAGAGACTGACACGGTCACTGTGTGTTATACAGAGACTGACACGGTCACTGTGTGTTATACAGAGACTGACACGGGCACTGTGTGTTATACAGAGACTGACACGGTCACTGTGTGTTATACAGAGACTGACACGGTCACTGTGTGTTATACAGAGACAGACACGGTCACTGTGTGTTATACAGAGACCGACACGGGCACTGTGTGTTATACAGAGACCGACACGGGCACTGTGTGTTATACAGAGACTGACACGGTCATTGTGTGTTATACAGAGACTGACACGGGCACTGTGTGTTATACAGAGACTGACACGGGCACTGTGTGTTATACAGAGACCGACACGGTCACTGTGTGTTATACAGAGACCGACACGGGCACTGTGTGTTATACAGAGACTGACACGGTCACTGTGTGTTATACAGAGACCGACACGGGCACTGTGTGTTATACAGAGACTGACACGGTCACTGTGTGTTATACAGAGACTGACACGGGCACTGTGTGTTATACAGAGACTGACACGGTCACTGTGTGTTATACAGAGACTGACACGGGCACTGTGTGTTATACAGAGACCGACACGGTCACTGTGTGTTATATGGAGACTGACACGGGCACTGTGTGTTATACAGAGACCGACACGGGCACTGTGTGTTATACAGAGACTGACACGGGCACTGTGTGTTATACAGAGACTGACACGGTCACTGTGTGTTATACAGAGACCGACACGGGCACTGTGTGTTATACAGAGACTGACACGGGCACTGTGTGTTATACAGAGACCGACACGGTCACTGTGTGTTATATAGAGACCGACACGGGCACTGTGTGTTATACAGAGACCGACACGGTCACTGTGTGTTATACAGAGACTGACACGGTCACTGTGTGTTATACAGAGACTGACACGGGCACTGTGTGTTATACAGAGACGGACACGGGCACTGTGTGTTATACAGAGAGTGACACGGTCACTGTGTGTTATACAGAGACCGACACGGTCACTGTGTGTTATACAGAGACCGACACGGGCACTGTGTGTTATACAGAGACCGACACGGTCACTGTGTGTTATACAGAGACCGACACGGTCACTGTGTGTTATACAGAGACTGACACGGGCACTGTGTGTTATACAGAGACCGACACGGTCACTGTGTGTTATACAGAGACTGACACGGGCACTGTGTGTTATACAGAGACTGACACGGTCACTGTGTGTTATACAGAGACTGACACGGGCACTGTGTGTTATAGAGACTGACACGGGCACTGTGTGTTATACAGAGACTGACACGGGCACTGTGTGTTATACAGAGACCGACACGGGCACTGTGTGTTATACAGAGACCGACACGGTCACTGTGTGTTATACAGAGACCGACACGGGCACTGTGTGTTATACAGAGACTGACACGGGCACTGTGTGTTATACAGAGACTGACACGGGCACTGTGTGTTATACAGAGACCGACACGGGCACTGTGTGTTATACAGAGACCGACACGGGCACTGTGTGTTATACAGAGACCGACACGGGCACTGTGTGTTATACAGAGACCGACACGGGCACTGTGTGTTATACAGAGACTGACACGGTCACTGTGTGTTATACAGAGACTGACACGGGCACTGTGTGTTATACAGAGACTGACACGGGCACTGTGTGTTATACAGAGACCGACACGGTCACTGTGTGTTATACAGAGACCGACACGGTCACTGTGTGTTATACGGAGACTGACACGGGCACTGTGTGTTATATGGAGACTGACACGGTCACTGTGTGTTATACAGAGACCGACACGGGCACTGTGTGTTATACGGAGACCGACACGGGCACTGTGTGTTATATGGAGACTGACACGGGCACTGTGTGTTATACAGAGACTGACACGGTCACTGTGTGTTATACAGAGACTGACACGGTCACTGTGTGTTATACAGAGACTGACACGGGCACTGTGTGTTATATGGAGACTGACACGGTCACTGTGTGTTATACAGAGACCGACACGGGCACTGTGTGTTATACGGAGACCGACACGGGCACTGTGTGTTATACGGAGACCGACACGGTCACTGTGTGTTATACGGAGACCGACACGGTCACTGTGTGTTATACGGAGACCGACACGGGCACTGTGTGTTATACAGAGACCGACACGGTCACTGTGTGTTATACAGAGACCGACACGGTCACTGTGTGTTATACAGAGACCGACACGGTCACTGTGTGTTATACAGAGACCGACACGGTCACTGTGTGTTATACAGAGACCGACACGGTCACTGTGTGTTATACAGAGACCGACACGGTCACTGTGTGTTATACAGAGACCGACACGGGCACTGTGTGTTATACAGAGACCGACACGGGCACTGTGTGTTATACAGAGACCGACACGGGCACTGTGTGTTATACAGAGACCGACACGGGCACTGTGTGTTATACAGAGACCGACACGGTCACTGTGTGTTATACAGAGACCGACACGGTCACTGTGTGTTATACAGAGACAGACACGGTCACTGTGTGTTATACAGAGACTGACACGGGCACTGTGTGTTATACAGAGACCGACACGGTCACTGTGTGTTATACAGAGACTGACACGGTCACTGTGTGTTATACAGAGACAGACACGGTCACTGTGTGTTATACAGAGACCGACACGGGCACTGTGTGTTATACAGAGACCGACACGGTCACTGTGTGTTATACAGAGACTGACACGGGCACTGTGTGTTATACAGAGACCGACACGGTCACTGTGTGTTATAGAGACTGACACGGTCACTGTGTGTTATACAGAGACCGACACGGTCACTGTGTGTTATACAGAGACCGACACGGTCACTGTGTGTTATACAGAGACCGACACGGTCACTGTGTGTTATACAGAGACCGACACGGTCACTGTGTGTTATACAGAGACCGACACGGTCACTGTGTGTTATACAGAGACCGACACGGTCACTGTGTGTTATACAGAGACTGACACGGTCACTGTGTGTTATACAGAGACTGACACGGGCACTGTGTGTTATACCGAGCCTGACACGGAAACTGTGTGTTATACGGAGACTGACACGGTCACTGTGTGTTATATGGAGACTGACACGGTCACTGTGTGTTATACAGAGACTGACACGGTCACTGTGTGTTATACAGAGACTGACACGGGCACTGTGTGTTATACCGAGCCTGACACGGAAACTGTGTGTTATACGGAGACTGACACGGTCACTGTGTGTTATATGGAGACTGACACGGGCACTGTGTGTTATACAGAGACTGACACGGTCACTGTGTGTTATACAGAGACTGACACGGTCACTGTGTGTTATACAGAGACTGACACGGGCACTGTGTGTTATACCGAGCCTGACACGGGCACTGTGTGTTATACAGAGACCGACACGGGCACTGTGTGTTATACAGAGACCGACACGGTCACTGTGTGTTATACAGAGACTGACACGGGCACTGTGTGTTATACAGAGACTGACACGGTCACTGTGTGTTATACAGAGACTGACACGGTCACTGTGTGTTATACGGAGACCGACACGGTCACTGTGTGTTATACGGAGACCGACACGGGCACTGTGTGTTATACGGAGACCGACACGGTCACTGTGTGTTATACAGAGACCGACACGGGCACTGTGTGTTATACAGAGACCGACACGGGCACTGTGTGTTATACAGAGACCGACACGGGCACTGTGTGTTATACAGAGACCGACACGGGCACTGTGTGTTATACAGAGACCGACACGGGCACTGTGTGTTATACAGAGACCGACACGGGCACTGTGTGTTATACAGAGACCGACACGGGCACTGTGTGTCATACAGAGACCGACACGGTCACTGTGTGTCATACAGAGACCGACACGGTCACTGTGTGTCATACAGAGACTGACACGGTCACTGTGTGTTATACAGAGACTGACACGGGCACTGTGTGTTATACCGAGCCTGACACGGAAACTGTGTGTTATAGAGACAGACACAGTCACAGTGTGTTTTACAGAGACTGACATGAGCAGTGTGTTTTGTGCGGAGACTGACACGGTCACTGTGTATTATACAGAGACTGACCCGGTCACTTTGAGGTATACAGAGAATGAGACGTGCACTGTATTACACAGAGACAGACACGGTCACTGTGTGTTATACAGAGACAATTTGACATCGAGCCACATAAGGTGATATTAGGACAGGTGACCAAAAGCTTGGTCAAAGAGGTTGGTTTTAAGAAGCCTCTTCAAGGAGGAGAGGTGGAGTGATTTAGGAAGGGATTTCCAGACCTTACGGCCTAGTCAGCTGAAGGCATGGCCACCAAAGCTGGAGCGATTAAAATCGGGGATGCGCAAGAGGCCAGAATTGGAGGATCGTAGAGATCTCAGAGGTTTGTAGGGCTGGAGGAGGTTACAGAGACAAAGCAGGGCGAGGCCATCGAGGGATTTGAAAACAAGGATGAGAATTTTTAAATCAAGATGTTCCCAGACCGGGAGCCAATGTAGGTCAGCGATCATGGGGATGACAGGAGATATAGAGACTGACAAGATCACTGTTTAAGAACATAAGAACATAAGAAATAGGAGCAGGAGTAGTCCATACGGCCCCTCCAGCCTGCTCCGCCATTCAATCAGATCATGGCTGATCTTCGACCTCAACTCCACTTTCCCGCCAAATCCCCATATCCCTTGATTCCCTTAGAGTCCAAAAATCTATCGATCTCAGCCTTGAATATACTCAACGACTGAGCATCCACAGCCCTCTGGGGTAGAGAATTCCAAAGATTCACCACCCTCTGAGTGAAGAAATTCCCCCTCATCTCAGTCCTAAATGTCTGACCCCTTATCCTGCGACTATGTCCCCCAGTTCTAGACTCTCCAGCCAGGGGAAACATCCTCTCAGCATCTACCCTGTCAAGCCCTCATAGAATCTTATATGTTTCAATGAGATCACCTCTCATTCTTCTAAACTCCAGAGTATAGACCCGTTCTACTCAATTTTTCCTCAAAAGACAACCCTCTCACCAACCCCCTTGCAATAAAGGCCAACATGCCATTTGCCTCCCTAATTGCTTGCTGTACCTGCATGTTAACTTTTTGTGTTTCTTATACGAGGACACCCAAATCTCTCTGAACACCAACATTTCACAGTTTCCCACCATTTCAAAAATATTCAGTTTTTCTATTCTTCCTACCAAAGTGAATAACCTCACATTTCCCCACATTATACTCCATCTGCCACCTTCTTGCCCACTCACTTAATCTGTCTACATCCCTTTGCAGACACTTTGCGTCCTCCTGAGACTGACATGGTCACTGTGTGTTATGCAATGACAGAGCCAGCGGCTGCGTTCCATAATATGATAAACGACTTGTACGAAATCTGTGGACTGCTCCCAGGAGAACATTTTATTAATAGAATATTCCTTCAGTAGTTGAGAATATTAAGGGTTTTTAAATGATGCAAAGTGATGATTCCTCCTGCTGCAGTGAGCTGACAATGTTGATTGCAGTAATAAGAGGATCTCACTCAGTCTCACGCACTGGTTAGCCAATAAACTGAAGATCAAAAAGACATTTGTCTGTGTTTTGCAATTTGCAGTAATGTTGCTGCCCTCAGTAGCAGGTGCTACGAGTGTCTATAAATCCTTGTTTACAATATCCTGCCACTCCCACATTGGCCCATTCGAACACACTGCTTCTGATCTCAGCAAGAAATATCAGGGGTAGAAATTCGATTTGTGCTCGTTTGCGACGTTGGCGGAGCGAGTGCCGGCCTCAGGCCTGGGACAAATGCGGCTTTGGGCCTCACTTAATTGCCAATGGCACCAAACAGGCACCGCCGGCCGCCTCACTGCAGCTCGCTGGTTGGGGAGGGCAGGAAATCGGCCGAGCAGCAGGTTGGGTCTTGGGGGGGGGGGGGGGGGGAGGGTGAGGAGGGAGGTGAATCCAGAGGTGTGTGGGGGGTGGCCTCAAATATGCCGCAGCGGGCAGGAGTTTTTTTGGGGGCCCAGGAGTACCAGCCAGGTTGCGCTCCGGGCACACTCTCGCCAAGACACTCTTATTCCTATTTGTGAATGCACAATTGGTACAATAAGATGCCAGGTCACTGATGCACTTGGCAGTAGAGTGGGCAAATTCCACCACCTTTGGAATCACAACACGGCAGCAGTACGTTCGGGCCATCCAGTTTTATGAGGGTGCTCACTTCCCCATGGTCCAGGGTGCAATCGATGGCATCACCGTTGGTTTGCGAGCTCCCACAGAACCACCCCCCATCAACTACAGGAAGGGCTTCCAGTCCCTGAATGTCCAGACTGTGTGGGACAACTTGCAGAGGATCCGACACATCAACGTCCGATACGCTGGAAGTTGTCCCGATGTCTTCATTCTGCACAATTCTCCCCTCCCTGACCCGTTCAGGGAAGAAAATCTCATTAACAGTGGGCCTCTGGTGACAAAGCTCTCCCCCTGTTCCCATGGATAATGACCCCAGTAAGAGTGACTTTAACAGCAGCAGAGCTGCAACAAGGCTCATATCTCTACTAGACTGGTCATCAAGAGGACCATCCTGGTTTTAAAGGCGTGCTTTTGCTATCTGTGCACGTCGGGAGAGGCTCTGCAATCTGCTCCAGATCGTATGTCATGAATAGTTAAAGCCTGCTACACCCTTCACAATTTAGCCATTCAAACAGGTCTGGACTCTGATATTGCTAGAGGAGAGGCCCTGAATCCGTGGTAGTCTGAACTACATGGAGGAGATAGTCATGATGACCTGAACTCGGAGGATCCTCAATGACTACTAGAAGGGACATCAAAGAACATCTTATCACTGATGTCCTCTCTTCTGTGTAACTCAGTCTACCTTTGACACCAGAGTCTTACCCCCTCCCCCACTTTCAAATAAAGGGACATTCCCTCAATCCACGACCCATCCTACAACATGACAACACATTTGCCATCAGGACCCCAGATAAGACACAGCCAGAGACCGTTTGGTACCATTCCACCTCCAACTGAGTGAATAAGTCAGCACCATATGAGTGTCCCCCTTTCCTGTATGACATTACCCTCCATCAATACCAAGTGCCATGTCAGTACAGAGTCTATTCTATTAGACTGAATTCTCAATTGGACACAATCAACCTACTCTTTCTTTAATCCCGTGCTTCCTCTGCGTGCCTACACTTGCCTTTTATTTCAACCTATTGTCATGCTCCTCCTGGGTGCCATCTGAGGACCAGGTTCATGAGTGATGCTCTACAATAGGCTGGCGGGACTGAAGTGGCCTCTGTCTCACAGCAGCTTGCTCCTGACAGGGAGCTACTGCTGGCTGCATCTCTGGAACTTGTTCCTGGACAAGCTCAGGTGGAAACAGTAAGATAAATAATGATACTAAAACAAGCGACAAGGAACAGAGTAGAGTGATAGTCAGAAATTATGCTTCAGGCACTATAGGTAAAGGGAAAATTAAAAGATGTAAAGTAATTAAATCAGGAGAGAGAAATAAGAAATGTGTGAGAAAAACAACATTAGAGCAGAAGGACAGGTTAGGGTGTGCAGCTCAAATAAGTGTTCTTTATACAAACGCACAGAGTATAAGGAACAAATTGAATGAATTGCAGGCACAAATTCAACTTAGAGGGTACGGCATGATAGCCATTACGGAGACTGGGAACTGAATATACCAGGTTATAAGATTTAAAGGAAGGATAGAGAAACTGGTAAAGGGGGAGGGGTAGTCTTAGTGATTAAGGATGAAGTTATTTAAATGATAAGAAAAGAGATAACGAGAGTTAAGCAGGCAGTGGAGACTTTAGGGGTAAAATTAAGAAATAGAAAAAGATTTAAGACTGTAGTGGGAGTTGTGTACAGGCCCCTTGGTATCAGCTGTGAAGTGACAGAATGTATAAATGCAGAGATTAGACAAGCATGTAGCAAAGGCCATGGTTTTAAAGGGGGATTTTAACTTTCATATAGATTGGGATAAACAGACGAGCTCATGTTAGAAAGGTAGCGAATTTCTTGAGTGTGTTCAGGACAGCTTTCTGCCACAATATGTCCCAGAACCAACAAGGGGACAGGCCGCATTAGATTTAATAATGAGTAATGAGCCAGATTTAGTTAACAGCCTAACAGTGTGTGAACATTTAATCTAATAGCGATCATAATATGATTGAGTTCAACATTGTGTTTGAAAGGGAGAAACCCATAACAGCTACTAAGATTCTAAATTACGTAAGGCCAACTTCAACAGGATGAGACAGTGACTGTCCACAGTAAACTGGGCAAATCTGTAATGGGTAAAGTGACAGATGATCAGGCATTTAAAAAAGAATTTAACGTGATACAGAACCAGTTTACACCCCTAAGGGGCAAGAGCTCTACTTACCAAAAAAAACAGCCATGGACGACAAAAGAGGTATGGCTGCTCGGGGCAGACTGTCCAACTGTCGACAGCATTCTTGAAAAGTATGATGAAAAGATTGATGGGACACGCAGCAAAGTTATCTGAGTGTCAAGAGGGCGAGCCAAGCGCTGCCCCTTCCGTCCATGGTTGTCCACCTGTCCTTTTATAGGCCTCACTCCAGTTTCCATGCCTTGTAGCAGCGAATATCTATTTTACACGGAATTTACACCACTCACTGCTCCAATGGGTATGCAAATGAGCTGAAACAGGAAACCCTCAATGCCAATATCTCTCCTGAGCACCGATGGGCGCAAGTCTTTTTTCATTGGCGTGACTGCAGCCCAATCATGCGTGGAGATCCGAGGCTCATCTTTCTAACAAGATACCCTTGAGGAAATCTTACACGTTTTGTTTTTTTTTTAAATGGGAATTGAGACTGGAAGCTGTGATTCTTGTATGCTGAGCCTGATTGCATGACTGCAACTGGGCCCAGTTCATGTCAGAAAAATATCTGACTAATTTTTAAAGTTTGTTTAAAAGCTCATCCTACAACAAAGTTGCGAGTGTAGAAAGCTCCTCTGTGGAATCATCTGAGGCAACGCCATGAGCCTCTCTTTGTTTTCTGGTTTCATGACCATCTCCCTCTGTGGTGAGGCTCACTGTGTCTCAGAGCCTGCTGCCTGACATTGCTTCACCAGCCATAGCAAACAGTTCACGCCCGCGGGAGGGAGGTCAACAGATGGTATCCAGGGGTCGCGGCCTCCAGCGGTCAGGGAGGTTAAAGCCACACGGATGACTTCACCGCAGTAACATCACAACGGGAAAGTCCTGAAGCTGCTTTTTTCATGGAACAAGGGGATTGTATTAAGACGCCACTGCCGGACTACTCTATCAAATGGGGCTGCAGACAGATGATTGCAGGTTGTCAAATAAGATTAGAAACGGTGATTTTATAGCTTTAACCTTTACCCGGCTGAGCAAACAGCAACGCCCTATGGCTAGCGCGACGCACGCAATAAGCAGAGTTTTAAGGGTTAAGATAACAGTTGAAGCCATTTGGACTGAGCGCCACTGAAGACAGGCTTTCCTGTCTTAACAAGAGAGTTCCTTTAACAGGAATTCCTGTTAACCGTTAGCGTGTGTGTTTTGTTCAAGTGGTCCCATGCTCCTCGGGGCATGTTTACAGTTTTCAGAAGGCCTGTAAGGGTGAGGTGACAAAGCGGGTGTGAGATACTTCTACAGGAAGGCAGATGGAACCTGTTAAATGCTGTTGCAAATCCTTGCGGTAAGGCTGTAAAGGAAGTTGTGCTGAACACAGTAACATATTCCTGCCAGTCTACGTGAAATGTGCTTCTGAGGTCTAATTAAAGGGGCCTGTCTCACCTCTCATGTTCTGTGGATAACTGCGCTTCCTTTTTATTTTTGTGTCACAACATATTTCGCATGGCACACTATGTCATTGTGCCACTTATGGCGATATCAGTATCAATGAAAATGAACCGTGACTCTCCTGGGCTGCTTCCCTCCACCGACAATCGCCCCTTGGAGTCTTCAGAATGACAAAATGTCGCTGGGCAAGATGCGTTAACCGTCCTAAACATTACAAAGTGATGGGGGGGTGGGGGGGGGGGGGAGGGTCAAGCAGTCTCTGAAAATGTACGCGGAGCAGAAGAGTGAGCGCCCTCTGCCAGCGAGTGCCGTATGGCCATAGGAAGGATTTAAACTAGAGGAGGAAATAAATAATAAAGGGGAATGGGAAGGCACAGGGCAGTGTCCGGCTACACAGTCTAAAGTAACAGGGCTATCAACATTGAGGAAAGGCTTAGGGTTGCCAACCCTCCAGGATTGTCCTGGAATTTCCAGGAATTAAAGAATGATCTCCTGGTCACTGCCGCAAGCAACCTGTGAGAAAAATCATGGGGGCATCATAAAAAAGTTTTTTTTTTCATTTTCTTTGAACACTTCCATTTATTAGTTAGAAAACCACGATGCATATGGGGGAAAAAAGGCTGTCTGATCGGGCGGGGCGGTTGGAGGTGTAAGATCATGTGATGAAACCTCCAGGAATATGTCCAACGAGAGTTGGCAACCTATAAACGTTAAGAATGAAATTTATGATCCCACAAAGAGCGAGGCAGATTACAAACCTATATAAAGAAAAGAGTTTTTTTAAGTGTAAAAGTTTTAAATAAGTTTTATTTAACTAGGCAGGCCTGTGTGTGAGGCCTACTAGAGTTAGTTCCTTTCTTTCTAAACACATCCACTAATCCTCAAAAGACAATAAAAACACTTACTACAGTTCTCCTCGTCGCTACCATCCGGACAATCCTCAAATCCATCACATCGGAAGCGACCAATGATACAATGGACACCGTTGGTGCAGGGGAAAAAGGTTGGCGCACACTTGGATTTGACTTTTGCTGTGGGAAGGTGAGAAAGAAAGATAAAGAGAGAAATCCAGAGCAAAAGCAATAAAAAAAAAACAAACGCTTAAAAAATCCAAACATTAAAAACAAAGGATCTGAAAGGGTGTAGCCCACAAGTCTGAACTCCACAGGCCCCGTGAAATCCAAATCAGCTCTGCTCACTGACCTGACAACGGGAATGACAATCGGCAAAATCAACAGCTGCCATCAGATTAGAAATGCTGCTCCGGCTTGTCAGCGAATAAATCTGCCCACCCCTTTTCCCTCACTGCCTTTCACATCAGATTGCCTCTGGGAAAGGGAGGGCTTGGAGGGCCTGGAGGGCCTGGCTTTAACTCTTCACGTGCTGAGTGCCCTCTCTTTGTTGATCCATCTCTGCGGCGTTACGATGATGACCGGTTCAACAGAAAGACGACGTGCGCATGGCAGAAGTGCAAACAAGTAAGTATAAAGAGCTGGCACTGGGGACATCGGAGGCAATTCCAGGATTTCAAGTGGGGGCCTTAACTCCTAGTCCAGTTCAGTACTGAGGGAACGCTGCTGTCTTTCAGATGAGATGTTAAACCGAGGCCCCGTCTGCCCTCTCGGGTGGACATAAAAGATCCCATGGCACTATTTCGCAGAAGAGCAGGGGAGTCCTCCCCGGTGTCCTGGCCAATATTTATCCCTCAACCAACTTCACTAAAACAGATTATCTGGTAATTATCACATTGCTGTTTGTGGGACCTTGCTGTGCATAAATTGGCTGCCGTGTTTCCTATATTACAACAGTGACTACACTTCAAAAGTATAGTCACTGTAGCCACTTTATTGGCTGTAAAGCGCTTTGGGACGTCCTGATGTCGTGAAAGTCGCTATATAAATGTAGTTTGTTATTTCTTTCATTTACCAAAAACATTTGGGGCTGGAGAATGCATGCTTCCATTGCCGTGGTTCAGTGCACTGCAGAATGCAAGGTGTGCATTCAGGCCTGGGACTCTATTTCTCAGCTATACCCTCAGGGTCAAAGGCTGGGAGCTTACCCACAATGTTTAGGAGGGGGGAGGGGGGAGGGAAGGAGATTTACAAGTCTTCTTCTCCTGGTCCTTGGGTCACTCTCATGCACCTCCTACAGGCTTCCTACCCCCATTATCAGTCATGGAATGGTGTACAGCAGAGGAAGACCATAATGGGGAACTGGTATTTTTTAAACGTTTGGGAGGTGGGGAGGGGGTTTGAAATCAGAAGACTTTTGTATTTTGGTTTTCTAAACCAAACATTTTACAGCAATCCCCAGCTGGCTGTGGTTGGATCCAATGTAGTACAGGTGACAATCAACCTCAGTCGACACCATATCAGGTAGCTTTTGCACGCTGCTAATTGTTGCTTAATTGGCCAGTAAGTTCCGATTCACAAATGCGCAAATCTCCACTCTACCCCCGCCCTGGCCCCAGTTGTCGGTAGTGTGCAGTCACCCCCACCCCCCCCCCCCCCCCCCCCCGTTCGGTTCACTGTGGTTTCACCAGTGCAGTAGAACCGTCAGCCAGAAGGGGGGGAAGGGCCAACATGACTGGCACTTCTTAGCAGTTAACTAAAGGTTATACAGCTTTCATACAGCAACCTGCGCCCGGACTGACAGCGGGCCACGCATTTAACGGTAGGCAGGGCCGCTGATCTTCCTGTGAACAGGCCACACTGCAGGAGGGAGGGAGGAAAGAAAGAAAGACTTGCATTTATATAGCGCCTTTCAAGACCTCAGGATGTCCCAAAGCACTTTACAGCCAATGAAGTACGTTTGAAGTGTAGTCTCTGTTGTAATGTAGGAAAATAAGAACAGACTAAGGCACACACAGGTGCAGACTAGCCTTAGTCTTTAAGCAATTCATCACATTTTCCCTGATACTAAAATATTTGGATGTTCAGTAATTTATCGCCAATCTGCTTCCAGCTTTCAACTGATGTGTGACTGATTTGCCAGGTTCGTCACAGATGACTGGGCACCTGAGAGGGAACACGGGTTTTAAATCACTCATGGAAAGATCTGGAACGCGAGCCGTCTAAAATAAACACAGAGCTATCACTCACGGCACTCCTTTTCATCGCTCTTGTCAAAGCAGTTTGGCAGGCCGTCACAATGCCAGGCCCCAGGAATGCACTTGCCGTTGCTGCACATGAAGTTCCCGGGCATGTTGCACTCGTTGGTGAAGTTGTTCCCAGGCAGGAGCTGGCTTTCTGTTTAAAAGACAGAACACAGGAGAGAAAGCTGGTCAATAAGCAGCGTTAGTTAAGCTCGATCTGTAAAATGAACATGGAATAAGTGCACGTGTACACATGACAGTACATCTATATGTATGTCCATGCAGCTGTGTGCATAAATATGCGTGTATATGTGTGTCTGTGATGTATATGTATAGGTACCTGTTTGTACTTGTAGCTGTACGTGCATCTGCATATGTCTGTGTGCGTTAGTGTGCATCAATGACAGTGTACCTGTTTGTGTTTATCTGTATATATTCTTGTCCATGTGCATATGTCTGTGTGTATGTATGTCTGTGTGTGTATATTTTTCGACATCCAGTACTGGATGAGCAAAAATTTCCTCCAACTAAATATTGGGAAGACTGAAGCCATTGTCTTCGGTCCCCACCACAAACTCCGTTCCCTAGCCACCGACTCCATCCCTCTCCCTGGCCACTGTCTGAGGCTGAAACAGACCGCTCGCAGCATTGCTGTCCTATTTGACCCTGAGATGAGCTTCTGACCACAGATCAGCTCCATCATCAAGACCGCCTAATTCCACCTCTGTAACATCTCCTGTCTCCACCCCGCCTCAACTCATCCGCTGCTGAAACCCTCATCCATGCCTTTGTTACCTCCAGACTGGACTATTCCAATGCTCTCCTGGCTGGCCTCCTATCTTCCACTCTCCATAAACTTGAGCTGATCCAAAACTGTGCTGCCTGTATCCTAGCTCACACCAACTCTCGTTCTCCCATCACCCCTGTGCTCACTGACCTACATTGGCTCCCGGTCCGGGAACACCTCGATTTTAAAATTCTCATCTTTGTTTTCAAATCCCCGATTTTAATCGCTCCACCATTGGTGGTCATACCTTCAGCTGCCTAGGCCCTAAGCTCAGGAATTCCCTTCCTAAACCTCTCTGCCTCTCTCTACTCCTTTACAATGCTCCTTAATACCTACATCTTTGACCAAGTCTGTCCTAATATCTCCTTATATGGCTTGGTGTGAAATTTTGTTTGATAATGCTGCTGTGAAGTCCCTTGGGATGTTTTACTACGTTAAAGGTGCTATATAAATGCAAGATGTTGTTATTGTGTGCATGCATATGCATTACTGTGCATGTATTTGTATATGTATTACTTTGCACATGTATTTGTGTGTATGTCTGTGTACATGTACTTGTGAATGTGTGTATTTGTGTATCTACATTACCTTCTCTACCTTTCTCTCCTCTTTTAAGACGCTCCTTAAAACCTACCTTTTTGATCAAGCTTTTGGTCACCTCTCCTAATATCTCCTTATGTGGCTCGTTGTCAAATTTTGTTTGATAACACTCCTGTGAAGCGCCTTGGGACGTTTTACTATTGTTAAAGGCGCTATGTAAATACAAGTTGTTGTTGTTGTTATGTATTCGACGTCACACCCCTGAATCATTAACCTGCCTTTTCTCTTTACAGATGCTGACTGACCTGCTGTGTATTTCCAGCATTTTTCTGTTTTCATTTCAAATTTCAAGCATTTGCAGCTTTTCTTTTTCCAAAACAAAAAAAACACATTCCAAAGTCCTTGCGTTTCTCTGTAATGACATTTAACTTGAAGCAGTGTCTGTAATGTGGAGTTTATATGTGAAATTGAGGTGTTCACAGAGTATTCCTCCTTGCCCCATGCTCCTCAACACCTGGGAATGCAGAGATCCATTGAATATCTTGGATACAGGACAACGTACACTTTGGAATCTGAACCAATATAACAGAATATCAAAAAGGTGTCTTGTAGCTGTCAACCACAGCAATGTTCAAAGGCTTATTTCCCAGAAACCTCTTTCCAGCTTTTCACTCCTTTTTAAGACAAGACCAAGATGTGAGAGTCCTGTTTACAGGATCCCCTGATGGGGCAAACAGTCACAAAAGATTAGCTCCATCTCCTCAGCCAGGCAATCAATATTAAGTGTTTCTATCACCTACGTGGAGTTGGCAATTAACACTCACTAAATAGCCTAGCTAGACACAGTGATTAACTTGTGCAACAGATGGAGGTATCACTGGCAGGGAGTCTGTTTCCCAGTCAGCGGTAAGACAAGTGAAAGTGGCCACCAGCTAGCCAGCTACCATATAAGTCCCATATAAAAATATAAAGCCTTTTAGGATTCTTGGTCCATCACACAAATGTCAATCAAAAGAAAGACTTGCATTTACATAGCATCTTTCATGACTTCAGGACATCCCAAAGCACTTCACAGCTAATGAAGTACTTTTAAAGTTTAGTCACTATTGCAATCAAGAATTGGGATTCGAAGGAATTTGTTTTTCCTGGAATTATGGAAATGTGGAATAGATTCCCAGCTAAACCTCTCCCAGCTGTCCATATACATCTCTCCAAGTACCAGTGACTTCCAACTTACTTTATCCAGACTCAAACGTCACCATCAGTCCATTCCCATATTTTTCAATGGGGATGGTGTGAGACTCAGTGCAAAATAACAGCACCAGCTGAAACTGAAAGGTCACCAGATCAATCGAAAACATTTGACTGTGTTTTTACTGGTAATATAATGCAACTGGACGTTCACAGACAATGATGGGGACTTCCCCCCCCACCCCTTTAACCTGTGCATCCCTCCAAATCTTCAACTCAACTTGAGATCAGCGACTACATGATTGTGGCCTCGAACCCTCAAGTGCTTCCATTATCTGGTGCCCCCACACACGTTCTGCCAAGGTGTCACAATACTGTAATCAGCACAGAGCTTCCGTGTATAACTTGTCCCCTCTAAAACCAGGTGCAATAACAAATAGAAAGAGCTAAACTCTGCCAGGAGCTGTGTCTCCCTACGTATAATATATAGCTGATAGTGAAACACATGTGATGTACAGTGATGACAGCTTCTGTTGATGGAAATACAGCCTCAGGCCACAGTAAATATTGTCTCCCATTATGCAACAGAATCAGTGAGCAATACATCACACACCTGGGAAGTGGAAACAGGCCTTAGGCTGTAAGCTTGTGTTCCTGTCAGCACGGCACTGCTGAGGGACTCTGGTTGCCAATTATTTTGGGTAACTAAAGTAAGATGAATTGATTATTCAGCTCCTGTACAAATGACACAGATTACTGGGTAACTACACATCCACTGTCACAGGAAAGGTGGCCCATTTACTTATTACCAGCCCCAATCCCCTCATCTACTTTAAATACAGATCTCAGCCCCTGTCTACTTTAATTGCCGATTATAGCCCTCATTTACACTAACTACCGATTACAACCCCCACTTACACTAATTATCTATTACAGCCTTCATTTACACGAATTACCAATTACAGCCCCCATTTACACTAATTACCGTTACAATCCTCTGTTACACTAATTACCGATTACAGCCTTCATTTACACTAATAACTGATTATAGACAACATTTACATTAATATCCGATTACAGCCCTCATTTACTTTAATTACCAATATCAGCCCTCATTTATACTAATTACTGATCTCAGTCCTCATTTACACCAATAACTGATTACAACCCTCATTTACACTAATTACTGATTACAGCTCTCTTTTACACTAAGAACTAATTTCATCCATCATTTACACTGTTAATCAACAACAGCTCTCATCTAAAATAATAACCAATTACAGCCCTTATTTACACTAACAACCTATTACAGCCTTCAATTACACTTATATCTGATGACAGCCCACATTTACACTAATAACTGATTACAGCCCTCACTTACTGTAATCACTGATTACAGCTTCATTGACACTAATAACCGATTACAGACCTCACTTACTCTAATTACCTATTATGGCCCTCACTTACACGAATTACCAATTCTAATTACAGACTCTAGCACTCCACCTTTTCTAATTAGAGACCACAGCACCTCCATCTAGTCTAATGAGAGCTCAGAGCTCCTCCATCTATTCTAATTACAGGTCCCAGCTCCTCCATCTATTCTAATTACAGACCCCATTTCCACCATCTATTCTAATTGCAGACCATAGTTCCTTCATCTATTCTAATAACAGACCCCATTTCCTCCATATATTCTAATTACAGACCCCAACTCCTCCATCTATTCTAATTAGACACCAGCTCTCCATCCATTCTAATTACAGACCAGAACTGTCCATCTATTCTAATTTCAGACCCCATTTCCTCCATATATTCTAATTACAGACCCCAGCCCTCCATCTATTCTAATTACAAACCAGAGCTCACCATCTATTCTAATTACAGACTCCAGCTCCTCCAACTATTCTAATTACAGATCCCAGCTTCTCTATACATTCTAATTACAGACTCTAGGGGCACTGAATTAGTCCATGTAGTGCCCGTTGTTTCAGCGCTACGCGGCCTCTCCAACATCCAAGATGACGTCTTGGCTGCGCATGCACAAATACCAAACGCTGGAAGCATGCAAAGTAGAGAGAAAATGTGTGCAGTCAGTGTGCAACGTTGATTTAAAGTCATAGACACCATTTTGGCACTTAACTCTCAACTCAACGCATAGTCTTAACCATGACCACCTGAACATGTCTTAGACTGCCTAGAGGACCCACCACCAGTGCTATTTAAAGGGACCATGCAGGTGTTGCAGGTTAGTTCCTGGATTATTGCTTCTGGTGGAATAGGAAGTGTTTTTTGAAGCTCCCTATACTTACTGAGAGTTCCTAGACTACATTTGAGAGTGGTTTGGTTTGGCAGGTACTGCCTTACAGTTCGGAAAGTTACAACCGTGGTTGAACAACATTCCTGGCAACCATGGGTGGTCTGCTAGGGCTCCCGCTGGTTGAGCACGACTGGCAGCATGCAGAGGGGACACGCACAGCAGGTCAAACTGTGGAGAGAGGGAGGACGAGGAGGCGCAGGGCACTGAGCAGGAGACCCTATCCAATGAGGGCCTTCCGGGACCAATTCTCTTGCCTCAGCATGACCGAGGAGGATTGCATCGGACGCCTGAGGTTCACCAAGGGAGGCGTGACCCGAGATCTGTCAACTGATGCGGCCACTACCGCAGCATCAGAGCAGGGCAAGGACAGCATTGCCTGTGGCTGTGAAGGTCACCGTGGTGCTGAATTTCTATGGCTCAGGATCATTTCAGGCCTCTGCTGGTGATATGTGCAACATCTCGCAGCAAGCAGTGTACTGCTGCATAAGAACTTTTTGTGTTTCTTGTACGAGGACACCCAAGTCTCTCTGAACACCAACATCTAATAGTTTCTCACCATTTTAACAATATTCTGTTTTTCTATTCTTCCTACCAAGTTAATAACTTCACATTTCCCCACATTATACTCCATCTGCCACCTTCTTGCCCACTCACTTAATCTGTCTATTTCCCTTTGCAGACTCTTTGTGTCTTCACAGCTTGCTTTGCCACCTAGCTTTATACAGCAAACTTGGATACATTACACTCGGTCCCTTCATCTAAGTCATTAATATAGATTGTAAATAGCTGAGGCCCAAGCACTGACTCTTGTGGCACCCCACTAGTTACAGCCTGCCAACCTGAGAATGACCCGTTTATCCCTACTCTCTGTTTTCTGTCCTTTAACCAATCCTCTATCCATGCTAATATATTACCCCCAATCCCATGAGCCCTTACCTTGTGTAACAACCTTCATGTGGCACCTTATCGAATACTTTTTGAAAATCCAAATATACTACATCCAGTGATTCCCCTTTATCCACCTTGCAAGATACATCCTCAAAAAACTGTAATAAATTTGTCAAACATAATTTCCCTTTCATAAACCATGTTGACTCTGCCTAATCATATTATGATTTTCTAAGTGCCCTGTTACCACTTCTTTAATACTGGATCCCAACATTTTCCCGACGACTGATGTCAGGCTAACTGGCCTATAGTTCCGTTTTCTCTCTCCCTCCCTTCTTGAATAGCGGGGTAACATTTGTTACCTTCCATTGGGACCATTCCAGAATCTAGAGAATTTTGGAAGATCATAACCAATGCGTCCACTATCTCTGCAGCCACCTCTTTTAGAACCCTAGGATGTAGGCCATCAGGTCCAGGGGATTTGTCGGCTTTTAGTCCCATTAGTTTGTCCAGTACTTTTTCTCTAGTGATATTAATTGTTTTAATTTCCTCACTCTCATTAGCCCCTTGGTTCCCCACTATTTTTGGTATGCTTTTTTGTGTCTTCTACTGTGACGACAGATACAAAATATTTGTTTAACACGTCTGCCATTTCCTGATTCCCCATTATAATTTCTCCTGTCTCAGCCTCTAAGGGACCAACATTTACTTTCGCTACTCTCTTCCTTTTCACATACTTGCAGAAGCTCTTACAATTTGTTTTTATATTTCTTGCTAGTTTACTTTCATATTCTATTTTCTCCCTTTTTATCAATTTTTTGGTCGTCCTTTTTGGTTTCTAAAACTCTCCCAATCCCCAGGCATATTACTTTTCTTAGCAACATTATAGGCCTCTTCTTTTAATCTAATACTCTTCTTAACTTCTTTAATTAGCCACGGATGGATCATTTTTCCCATGGAGTTTTTATTTCTCAATGGAATGTACATTTGTTGAGAATATTGAAATATTTCTTTAAATGTTTGCCATTGCTTTTCAACTGTCAAACCCTTTAATTTAATTTCCCAATCTACCTTGATAACTATGTAATTGGCTTCATTTAAGTTGAAAACTAGTTTCTGACTTAAGTACGTTACATTCAAACTCAATGTGAAATTCTATCATATTATGATCGCTCTTCCCCAGAGATTCTTTTACTGTGAGATTACTAATTAACCCTATCTCATTACATAATACAAGATCTAAAACAGACTGTTCCCTGGATGGTCTATTCTAATTACAGATCCCATTTCCTCCATATATTCTAATTACAGACCCCATTTCCTCTATCTATTCTAATTACACACCACAGCTCCTAGTTTATTCCAATGACAGACTCAAAGGCTCGGGATATTCTAATTACCGACCCCAAAACTCCTCCATTTATTCTAATTACAGACACCAGCTCTCCCATTTTAATTACAGATGCTATCCATTTTAATTACAGACCCCATTTCCTCCCTATATTCTAATTACAGACTCCATCTATTCCAATTATGGACCCCAGCTCCTCCTTCTATTCTAATTACAGACCCTAGCCCCTCCATTTATTCTAATTACAGACCCCAGTTCCTCCATTTATTCTAATTACAGACCCCAGTTCCTCCATATATTCTAATTACAGACCCCAGCTCACCATCTATTCTAATTACAGACCCCAGCTCTCCATCTAGTCTAATTACAGACCCAGCTCCTCCATTTATTCTAATTACAGACCCCAGCTCACCATCTATTCAAATTACAGACCCCAGCTCACCATCTATTCTAATTAGACCCCATCTCCTCCATCTATTCTAATTACAGACCCTAGCTCCTCCATTTATTCTAATTACAGACCCCAGTTCCTCCATATATTCTAATAACAGACCCCAACTCATCATCTATTCTAATTACAGACACCAGCTCCTCCATCTATTCTAATTACAGACCCAGCTCCTCCATTTATTCTAATTACAGACCCCAGCTCACCATCTATTCTAATTACAGACCCCAGCTCTCCATCTACTCCTAATTACAGACTCCAGCACTCCATCTATTCTAATTACAAACACTAGCTCGCCATCTATTCTAATTACTGATCTCAGCTCCTCCATCTATTCTAATTACAGATCTCAGCTCCTCCATCTATTCTAATTACAGATCTCAGCTCCTCCATCTATTCTAATTACAGACCCTAGCTCCTCCATTTATTCTAATTACAGACACCAGCTCCTCCATTTATTCTAATTACAGACCCCAGCTCCTCCATCTATTCTAATTACAGACCCCAGCTCCTCCATCTATTCTAATTACAGACCCAGCTCCTCCATTTATTCTAATTACAGACCCCAGCTCGCCATCTATTCTAATTACAGATCTCAGCTCCTCCATCTATTCTAATTACAGACCCCAGCTCCTCCATCTATTCTAATTACAGACCCTAGCTCCTCCATCTATTCTAATTACAGACCCTAGCTCCTCCATCTATTCTAATTACAGACCCCAACTCCTCCATCTATTATAATTACAGACCCCAGTTCCTCCATCCATTCTAAATACAGACCAGAGCTCTCCATCCATTCTAAATACAGGCCAGAGCTCTCCATCCATTCTAAATACAGGCCAGAGCTCTCCATCTATTCTAATTACAGACCTGAGCTCACCTTCCATTCTAATTACAGACCCCAGCTCTCCATTTTTTAAAATTATAGACCCCAATTCCTCTATCTATCCTAATTATAGACCACAGCACCTCCATATAATCTAATTACAGACTCCAGCTCGCCATCTATTCTAATTACAGACCATAGTTCCTCAAGCTATTCTATTATATTTACAGACCCCATTTCCTCCTCCTATTCTAATTACAGAACAAAGCTCCACCATCTATTCTAATTACAAGTTCTCCATCTATTTTAATTACAGATCCCAGCTCCTCCTTCTATTCTAATTACGGATCCCAGCTCTCTATCTTTTTTGATTATAGATCCCAATTTCTCTATCTATCCTAATTATAGACCACAGCTGCTCCATCTATTCTAATTACAGACCTCAGCTCTCCATCTATTCTAATTACAGCCCCCATTTCCTCCATATATTATAATTACAGACCTCAGCTCTCCATATATTCTAATTACGGACCTCAGCTCTCCATATATTCTAATTACAGACCCCAGCTCTCCATATATTCTAATTACGGACCTCAGCTCTCCATATATTCTAATTACGGACCTCAGCTCTCCATATATTCTAATTACGGACCTCAGCTCTCCATATATTCTAATTACGGACCTCAGCTCTCCATACATTCTAATTACGGACCTCAGCTCTCCATACATTCTAATTACGGACCTCAGCTCTCCATACATTCTAATTACAGACCTCAGCTCTCCATATATTCTAATTACGGACCTCAGCTCTCCATATATTCTAATTACAGACCTCAGCTCTCCATATATTCTAATTACGGACCTCAGCTCTCCATACATTCTAATTACGGACCTCAGCTCTCCATATATTCTAATTATGGACCTCAGCTCTCCATACATTCTAATTACGGACCTCAGCTCTCCATACATTCTAATTACGGACCTCAGCTCTCCATATATTCTAATTACGGACCTCAGCTCTCCATACATTCTAATTACGGACCTCAGCTCTCCATATATTCTAATTACGGACCTCAGCTCTCCATACATTCTAATTACGGACCTCAGCTCTCCATATATTCTAATTACGGACCTCAGCTCTCCATACATTCTAATTACGGACCTCAGCTCTCCATACATTCTAATTACGGACCTCAGCTCTCCATATATTCTAATTACGGACCTCAGCTCTCCATACATTCTAATTACGGACCTCAGCTCTCCATATATTCTAATTACGGACCTCAGCTCTCCATACATTCTAATTACGGACCTCAGCTCTCCATACATTCTAATTACGGACCTCAGCTCTCCATACATTCTAATTACGGACCTCAGCTCTCCATACATTCTAATTACGGACCTCAGCTCTCCATACATTCTAATTACAGACCTCAGCTCTCCATACATTCTAATTACGGACCTCAGCTCTCCATACATTCTAATTACGGACCTCAGCTCTCCATACATTCTAATTACGGACCTCAGCTCTCCATACATTCTAATTACAGACCTCAGCTCTCCATACATTCTAATTACGGACCTCAGCTCTCCATACATTCTAATTACGGACCTCAGCTCTCCATACATTCTAATTACGGACCTCAGCTCTCCATACATTCTAATTACGGACCTTAGCTCTCCATACATTCTAATTACGGACCTCAGCTCTCCATACATTCTAATTACGGACCTCAGCTCTCCATACATTCTAATTACGGACCTTAGCTCTCCATACATTCTAATTACGGACCTCAGCTCTCCATATATTCTAATTACGGACCTCAGCTCTCCATATATTCTAATTACGGACCTCAGCTCTCCATACATTCTAATTACAGACCTCAGCTCTCCATACATTCTAATTACGGACCTCAGCTCTCCATATATTCTAATTACGGACCTCAGCTCTCCATATATTCTAATTACGGACCTCAGCTCTGCATACATTCTAATTACGGACCTTAGCTCTCCATACATTCTAATTACAGACCTCAGCTCTCCATACATTCTAATTACGGACCTCAGCTCTCCATATATTCTAATTACGGACCTCAGCTCTCCATACATTCTAATTACGGACCTCAGCTCTCCATATATTCTAATTACGGACCTTAGCTCTCCATACATTCTAATTACGGACCTCAGCTCTCCATATATTCTAATTACGGACCTCAGCTCTCCATATATTCTAATTACGGACCTCAGCTCTCCATACATTCTAATTACGGACCTCAGCTCTCCATACATTCTAATTACGGACCTCAGCTCTCCATATATTCTAATTACGGACCTCAGCTCTCCATATATTCTAATTACGGACCTCAGCTCTCCATATATTCTAATTACGGACCTCAGCTCTCCATACATTCTAATTACGGACCTCAGCTCTCCATACATTCTAATTACGGACCTCAGCTCTCCATATATTCTAATTACGGACCTCAGCTCTGCACACATTCTAATTACGGACCTCAGCTCTCCATATATTCTAATTATGGACCTCAGCTCTCCATATATTCTAATTACGGACCTCAGCTCTGCACACATTCTAATTACGGACCTCAGCTCTCCATACATTCTAATTACGGACCTCAGCTCTCCATATATTCTAATTACGGACCTCAGCTCTGCATACATTCTAATTACGGACCTCAGCTCTCCATATATTCTAATTATGGACCTCAGCTCTCCATATATTCTAATTACGGACCACAGTTCCTCCATCTGCCATTAAGTGGCGACATGACTTATGGGTTTCTGTTCTGTGCGCATCCAAATGCGTCTGGGTTAAACCCGGAAGTGGGCATGTTTGAACCAGGATGGGGTCTCGCTCCAAAAATGAACTATTTTTACTGCCTACCCGCCCCTAACTCACCCGTTCTTGGGGGTTAAAATTATCCCAATGCATCTCTCTCCATATGAAATTGTTTTGAATCTTGAAGCACTTCCTCAGATCTTTTTCTCTTCTTGAAAGTGCCTTCCAATTACTCCCAGGCACCTGTTATTCCAATAATATGTACTGCGTTGTGGAGCTGGAGCTGGCAGCTGTTTTTGTTCTGTTTTCCCTATCTTAGCTGGTGACAGATATTATGGAGGCATCGATGTGTAGGACACTCCCCTGGTACCATGACATCCTCAGAGAAGCAAGCAGGGACCACGGAGTCAAGGATGAGAACAGGCAGAAATGTTACAGGCATTTCAGGTCTCTGAATAAAGGCATCAGGAGAATTACTGATTGAAGTGTCAGCCAGTCAATAGCCATGCCCACTATTATTGCATAAATTTTAAAATTATCACCGCCCCAATAAGCAGATGAACAGAAACTTGCATTTACATTGGGCCTTTAAAGCTGTAAACATCTCAAGGGGCTTCCCAGCGGAGAAACAGATGTGGAGCAGTAATAACAGAGTTAAGGGAGATGACTAAAAGCATGTTCGAAGAGATAGGTTCTAAAGAGGCTTTTGAAGGTGATGGAGAGTGAAGGTAGCAAATGGAGGCTGGTTTAGAGAGGGAGTTAATAGGAGTAGGGCTAAGCCATTGAAGGATCTTCACACCAATGGTAGAATGTAGGGGGGGGAAGGGATGGAAGGATCTGTTGGTCCATCTAGTCGACCGACTCACTGACCCACTCAATGTACTTGTCCAATTTCACCATCTTATTTGTACAGAGTTCTACAGGGGGTTCGGGTATCGATGTGCCACTTAACCTCACGTCAGTACCAGGGAGAATTGTGGAATCAATTATCAAAGACAAGGGCCCCCAACTTCCTCAAAGGGCCCCCAATTTCCTCTCAGGACCCCCAATTTCCTCGAAGGGCTCCCAATCACCTTTGAAGGGCTCCCAATTTCCTCAGACTTTCTGCCGATGCGCGTGCCAGACACCATTTACGCACGTTAAGGGGGTTTCCGCCGTACTTGCAGCGAAGTTACAGTGGCGGAGTGGCAGAAAGTCTGAGGGGGTTTAGAGCCAAGGAAATGGAACACCAAAAGGGAAGTAAACTAATTGGTACGAGTTAGTGTGGATTTAGAAAAGAGAAGTCATACCAGAGCAATTTAATAGGTGAGGGTGAGAATGTGGATGGAATATCCTTGGATTTTAGTAAGGCTATTGATAAAGTGCCTCATGAAGTGATCATATGAAGTATTGGCGGCAGTGTGCTGAGATGGACTGGATAATGACCATTAGGAAACGGATGGTCTGTGTGAATGGGGAGTGTTTTGGTGGAGGGGTGTGATCAGAGGAGTCCTGCAAGGCTCAGTGTTGGGACTGGTGCTTTTCCAACATTTTCAGCTGGTGCCACTGGCTTCACCTCAAAGTATGCAAATGACACCGAGCTCTTCGACAGCACCTCTCAGCCTTGCGACCTCTACCACTGAGCAGGGCGAGGGCTGCAGTATCATGAGAACAGCATCACCTCCCAGTTCCCCTCCAAGACACACACCATTCTCAGTTGGGGAGGGAGCAGTATATCAGGGCCACTGTCGCTGGACAAAAGGCTAAGAAAGTTCTTACCACATCCTTTAACTGGACATGCCAACCCACCTTCTCTCACCTGAAAGGAAAGATAACAAAAAGACAGAAAGAAAAACAGATGAGGACACAGACAGAGACAGAAAGAAGTATCAAGGTTCGAGAAGCACCAGAGAAGAAAAAAGGAGAGACAGAGGCAGAAAGGAAGAGATGGAGAGAAACAGCAAAAACAAAGACATCAGAGACAGATAGGAACAAAGGAATTGCGAGACGATTTTTCCAACAACGTTCACCTGAGGAAGGAGGAAGCCTCCGAAAGCTTGTGAATTTAAAATAAAATTGCTGGACTATAACTTGGTGTTGTAAAATTGTTTACAATTGTCAACCCCAGTCCATCACCGGCATCTCCACATCATAGACGATAAAAGACAAAGGTTCATCTAATTTGTCAGTTACCACCCTGGTAGTCGCATGATACAATGATAATGGAGTTGTTGACTAATCATAGCAATCGATCTTTATCAATTAGTCTACAGGTAAGAGAGTGACCACATTCTCCGACTTACTGCGTCCTTCACCACAGGAGATTAACTAGTCTTTAAAAAACATAAGATTCTGAAGTAACTTACTGATCTCCAGAGCAATTCACAAGCACTTGCAATTAACTGGATTACCACAAGTACATGAGCAGAGGCTTCAAAAGGAGACCGGGTTAGCAGCTAAACATTGCAACTATGTTTCTGACACCAGACTACCCATGAGCAGTGCCACCTGAGAGCTGCTGGTCCATATATATCTGCACACATTTCTTGTCAACCTTTTTTGGTATAAATTCCTGCATCCACATTTTTAATGTCCTAGGCCCAACCATCTTCAGCTGCTTCATCAATGACCTTCCCTCCATCATAAGGTCAGAAATGGGGATGTTTGCTGATGATTGCACAGTGTTCAGTTCCATTCGCAACCCCTCAGATAATGAAGCAGTCCGAGCCCGCATGCAGCAAGACCTGGACAACATCCAGGCTTGGGCTCATAAGTGGCAAGTAACATTCGTGCCAGATAAGTGCCAGGCAATGACCATCTCCAACAAGAGAGAGTCCAACCACCACTCCTTGACATTCAACGGCATGACCATTGCCGAATCCCCCACCATCAACATCCTGGGGGTCACTATTGACAAGAAACTTAACTGGACCAGCCATATAAATACTGTGGCTACAAGAGCAGGTCAGAGGCTGGGTATTCTGGGGCGAATGACTCACCTCCTGACTCCCCAAAGCCTTTCCACCATCTACAAGGCACAAGTCAGGAGTGTGATGGAATACTCTCCACTTGCTTGGATGAGTGCAGCTCCAACAACACTCAAGAAGCTCGACACCATCCAAGATAAAGCAGCCCACTTGATTGGCACCCCATCCACCACCCTAAACATTCACTCCCTCCACCACTGGCGCACAGTGGCTGCAGTGTGTACCATCCACAGGATGCACTGCAGCAACTCGCCAAGGCTTCTTCGACAGCACCTCCCAAACCCGCGACCTCTACCACCTAGAAGGACAAGAGCAGCAGGCACATGGGAACAACACCCCCCGCACGTTCCCCTCCAAGTCGCACACCATCCCGACTTGGAAATATATCGCCATTCCTTCATCGTCACTGGGTCAAAATCCTGGAGCTCCCTTCCTAACAGCACTGTGGGAGAACCTTCACCATACAGACTGCAGCGGTTCAAGAAGGCGGCTCACCACCACCTTCTCAAGGGCAATTAGGGATGGGCAATAAATGCCGGCCTCGCCAGCGACGCCCACATCCCATGAACGAATAAAAAAAATGGAAACTGCTTTATGTGAATTTTTCATGCTGTAATTGCACCCTCCTACCAGTGGCTGTGCTATAGCACCTCAGATTTACGTCTCCCAGATCCTTGGCAAAGAAACTCCTAAGCTAAAATGAATTCTACTTCCCTGCTTCCCAAAATTGCTGCACATAAGGCTTTTAAAAAAGCATACGGGATCCTGGGCTTTATAAATAGAGGCATAGAGTACAAAAGCAAGGAAGTTATGCTAAACTTTTATAAATGACCAGTTCGGCCTCAGTTAGAGTATTGTGTTCAATTCTGGGCACCACACTTTAGAAAGGGTGTCAAGACCTTAGAGAGAATGCAGAGAAGATTTACTAGAATGGCACCAGGGATGAAGAACTTTGGTTATGTGGAGAGACTGGAGAAGCTGGGATTGTTCACCTTAGGACAGACTGTTAAGGGGAGATTTAAAAGAAGCGTTCAAAATTATGAAGGGTTTTGATAGTTTAATAAGGCGAAACTGTTTCCACTGGCAGAGGGTCGGTAACCGGTGGACACATATTTAAGGAATTGGCAAAAGAATCTGAGGGGAGATGAGGAGAACATTTTTTACGCAGTGAGTTGTTATGATCTGGAATGCACGGCCTTAAGTGGTGGTGGAAGCAGATTCAGTAGTAACTTTCAAAAAGAAATTAGGTAAATACTTGGAAAAAAAAATTTGTAGGGCTATGGGGAATGAGATTAAATGGATAGCTCTTTCAAAGAGATGGCACAGGCACGATAGGCCAAATGGCCTCCTTCTGTGGTTTGATTCTGTAGTGACAGAATAAATAAGTTTAAACTGGGGGCCTTCGGCTTAGTGGTAGCATTCCTGCCTCTGAGTCAGAAGGTGCAGGGTGCGATTCCTGCTCCAGATGGGGGTTTTATTTTTAAAATAAATGTCATCCCACATTATCTTTGAGATCACATTTACAAGTTGTAAGGACTGTCACCTCTGTCTTTACACTGCACAGAGTGTCCCCACAGTATGGACTCCAAACTCTTTCCTTCTCTCCCCTCCTGTATGAGATTGCTACTTTTGAAATCTTCATAGATCTTTGTTAAAACCTCGAACTCGAGGTCTGACGTGGAGTTACCTGCTCCCTTTTTTGATTTTCCCCCATCTTGTGTAATTCTGCAAGAATTGTTTAAGACTGACCCTTTGAAATAAGCCTTTAGCAGATTAAAAACGTGCTTCGGCCAAGCTTTTGGTCACTTGTCCTAATACCTCCTTAAGTGGCTCGGTGTTAAATTTTGTTTGATAACGCTCCTGTGAAGTGCCTTGGGACGTTTTACTATCTTAAAGGCATTCTATAAACGCAAGCTGTTGTTGTTGCTTTTGGTCTCACTTTTTGTGAGTTTTCCCAAACCCATTTTTCAACAGCATCACTGCTCAGAGCAGTGCCAAATGTGGAAAAAAAAAACTTCTTCGTCAAATAGCTCAGAAGAAAATTTGAAGAGAAGTAAATCATTCTTTAAAATCTTGCCGAGCTCCTCGGGAAGATCGGCCTTCAGCTTTAAGAAGCCTATTGCACGGCCTGCAGCATGTTAAAGGTATGCAGTGACGTCAGCTGTAGCTCACAGCGTGACCTCGGCATACACCCCGTCCCTCCACAGTCTAAGTTTACAGAGCGGCGCTGCTCCTGATCGGGTTTCTCTTTCACATCAAAGGTGATGGAAAGCCTGACTCCTTTGTTCGAAAAGCCTGCCCTCATCCTCTCCTCCACACTGTCCTTTTGATGTCTGCACAAACACCGGATCCAACATTCTGAAGGACGTGCCAGCTCCTGAAATGCAACTTTCCCAGGCACACACCTGCTTCCCATCAAGTGAGGCTAGAAGTGAAAAAAAAAGATTTCCTCAGGAAGCTTCACCCGCTGAAATGGGCTGAGGTCGAGTCAGAGTTTACTGTAAAAACGCGCAGTGTAAATTAAATCTCACCGGCCTGTAAACTGCTCTGTTAATCACTTAGATTGTGAGTTTACTTTAGGTGTTAGCCGTGGCTCCGTTGGTAGCACTCTCGCCTCTGAATCAGCAGGTTCAAATCCCCCCCCCCAGAGACTTGAGCACATAATCTAGGCTGTCCCTTTAGTGAAGTACTGATAGAGTGCTGCACCGTCGGAGGTGCCGTCTTTTGGACGAGATGGTAAACCGAGGCCCCGTCTGGACGTAAAAGATCCCATGGCACAATTTCGAAGAAAAGCAAGTGTTCTCCCCGGTGTCCTGGCCAATATTCATCACTCAACCAACATCACTAAAACAGATTATCTGGTCATTATCACATTGCTGTTTGTGGGACCTTGCTGTGCGCAAATTGGCTGCCGTGTTTCCTACATTATAACAGTGACTACACTTCAAAAAAACTTCATTGGTTGTAAAGTGCTTTGGGAGGTCTGAAGTTGACAAAAAACTCCAAGTCTTTCTTTCCTCTTTCACATTCTGCTTCAATCTTCTTGATTGGGGAGGTGGGTGGACAATCTGCTATCACACATCTATAACCACACGTCAATCCTGACACTGATTCCATCCTCCTCCCAAGCCACTGTTTCAGGTTGAACCAGACTGTTTGCAATGTTGGTATCCTATTTGACCCTGAGCTGAGCTTCCGACCACAACACCAAGACCACCTACTTCCACCTCTGTAATATCGCCGTTCTCCATCTCCATCTCAGCTCATCTGCTGCTGAAATCCTCATCCATGCTTTTGTTACCTTCAGACTGAAGTACTCCAATGCCCTCCTGGCCGGCCTCCCATCTTCCACCCTCCATAAACTTGAGCTCATCCAAAACTCTGCTGCCCGTATCCTAACTTGCACCAAGTCCCATCACCCATCACCCCTGTGCTCGCTGACCTACAATGGCTCCTGGTCCAGCAACACCTCAAATTTAAAATTCTCATACTCATGTTCAAATCCCTCCAAGGCCTCTCCACTCCCTATCTCGGTAACCTCCTCCAGCCTTATAAATCTCCGAGAACTCTGTGTTCCTATAATTTTGGCCTCTTGCGCATCCCTGATTTCCTTCACTCTACCACTGGTGGCCGTGCCTTCAGCCATCAGGCCCTAAGCTCTGGAATTCCCTCCCTAGACCACTCTGCCTCTCCATCTCATTCTCCTTCTTTAAGGCACTCCTTAAAATCTACCTCTTTGACCAAGCTTTTGGTCACCCTCTTGGAACAAAGGAACAGGAATAGGCAATTCAGCCCCTCGTGCCTGCCCTGCCATTTAATTAGATCATGGCTGATCTGTACCTCAACTCCATTTACCAACCTTTAATCCATATCCCTTGATATCTTTACCCAACAAAAATCTATTGATCTCAATCTTGAAGATTTTAATTGACCCAGCACCCACAGCATTTTGGGGGAGAGAGTTCCAGATTCCACTACCCTTTGCGTGAAAAAGTGCTTCCTGACTTCACTCCTAAATGGCCTAGTTCTAATTTTAAGATTGCGACCCCTTGTTTTGGATTTTCCCACCAAAGCAGCTGTGTATGTTTCCTGATGAGTGTGTGTAGTGAAGTGGGAGGGGAAGTGAATTCAAGTCACTACTGGATCAGTCTCAGCGGGAGGGGGCTCTTTCTAGGTCCCTGATGCACTTAGGCCAGGTGTGAAAGGCCTTATTTTGCCAGGAAATGAACCTGCTGCCTTCACATTAGCCAGGGCGGCAGAAATAGAGGAACTCCACTCCGGGGGATGGGGGGGTGGGGAGGGGTGGTGGGGGGGTGTAAAAAAAAAACAGAACGCCTTCTCACGACTTTCAGAGTCAATGCAGAGTGTGACTCGGTCAGTGCTTTCATACTGCTGGTATGATTCGAGCGGCAGTCTGATGGCCGATACTCAGTCATCGTTCTGTCCTGCGGCTTTTGTACTGTATATGTGAAGAGGACTCCCCGAGGATTGGCTGACTCATTCTTTCTGGCGGGAGAGCTTTGCAGCGCCGTGTTCCCTGATGTGAGGAGACGCTGCCAGGGCCAATAGTTGGCACCGTTCGCAGCTTTTAAACACAGCACAGGCGTGGCTCGGTGCTGCTGATGGAGAAATCTCGACCGAAGGGCTTAAGCTGAAGGTTTCAAAAAGAGGAACCAAAGGTGCATTATCAATACCAAAACTCGAAAGAAAGAGTGTGCTTTAGTGTGATGCCTTTCACGTCCTCAGGACATCCAAAGGTACTTCACAGCCAATTAAGTACTTTTGAAGTGCAGTCACTGTTGTTTTATAGACAAATACGGCAGACAATGTGCGCACAGCAAGATCCCACAAACAGCAATGAGACAAATGACCAATGAATCTGTTTTTTGGTGAGGGATGAATGTCTGCTAGGACACACGATACAGTAACGCCTGAGGCATATTTCTAAACATTACCACACTGCAGCATCACCTGGAGGTGTTCCAAAATCAGTCTACTTTTACCACTGTCTGCCTTGGGCACCAGCTCAACCACAATGAAATGGCTCCTAGATGACAAACCAGTATCCGGCAGATTATGTTGCAAACTAATGCTCAGAACACACACCAACAAGTAACTGCAGGTAAATGCAGTTCCCATGTTCCCATAAAGTGAAAAAGAAAGGACTTGCATTTATATAGCGCCTTTCACGACCTCGGGACATCCCAACGCAGATTATAGCCAATGGAGTACTTTTTGAAGTGTAGTCACTGTTGTAATGTAGAAAGTGCTGTACCCAGCTCACAACCCAATCACAATCCCTTCAAACAGGGAATGAAGGATCTATGTCTCCTTTTTCTTCACCAATTTTTCTCCCTTCGTCTCCTGAAGGCATCTACTTCTTGCTGAGTTGCGGTTCCATAGGTGCTGGTGACCGTGTGTGTTGGGGGGGGTTCTGTGTGTGTGTGTGTGTGTGCGTGCGCAGTATATTCAACCCTGATAAAGTGGCATGACGGCCAAGCAAAATCATGCCCACGCCCAATATCTACACAAATATGCCGTGGCCAGGGGACGCTAGGGCAGGAATCTTGGTCAATTTACTCTACTTCATCCCAGAGGCACTAATTCCAATTGTAGTTCCTCGACTGTTCATTTTCATGGAGGAGCGGAACTGTTATTTATTTCGGAGAAATGCAGCTTAGAGGGAAATGATTGAAGGTTTAAAAAAAAATGCAGGATTTGGATAGTTAGATAGGTTATTTGAAATGGATATGGATGGCAAGGCTAAAGGGCAGGTCTATAAAATCCATAGACAAACAGGTCGGTTGGATGCCAGGAAGTGATTTTTTTCAGATAGCCCATGCCCTTTGGAACAAGCTGCCAAGAGATGTGGTGAGTACAGAGTACACAGAACTTGACAAGTTCCTTTGAGAAAAGGGTGTTTCCAGTTATAGAGGGTAGGTTGCAAGTCTGATGGGATTGTGAGGAGTTATGGGTTAGTGCAGTCTCCTGCAAGCCTTGCTTGGTTTCCATACGGATTCGGAGGGGAATTTCCTGGAGTTTTTTCCTGAATTGAACATGGGGGGGGTTTTGTACTGATTTCAGGAGATAGCGTGGTTGAGAATGGTTGAAGTTTGTGAGGTCGCATTGCTGACCGGATGGGGCATAGCTTGACGGGTCTGCTGGTCTTTTTGTTTTGCCCTTTTGTGAATGTTCATCTACTGCCAACCCACCTAAGATCAGCTCATTCAGCACAGCCTGGGGGTCAAAGCTGGAACCTTCCTGGACAGTACGGCTCACCTGCACACTGGATCAATACAGGTTTGCCAATCCTGGGCTGAACAGTCTGGGCTGCCTGTAAATCTCTAAAACGTAAACCAGACACCCAGGGGGTGAAATTGGGCAAAATGGGTAAAAGGGGCTGTCAATTCGCGATGAGCCCTTTTCACGCTACAGGCGAAGACTAATTTCACCCCCACCCCTGCCCCCCACAAAGTCTTTGCAGTTTTAAATAGAAATCTAGTTCTTTTTACTTTCTATTACTACCTCATCAACACCTAAAAAACAGACGATCTAGTCATTTATCGCATTGCTGTTTGTAGGATCTTGCTGTGTCTAAATTGGCTGCCACGTTCCCTAAATTACAACAGTGACTGCACTTCAAATATACTTCATTGGTTGTAAAGTGCTTTGGGGCATCCTGAGGTCGTGAAAGGCTCAATATAAATGCAAGTTTTTTCTTTCTTTCTCATGACGTGAAGACATTAGCTATTTATGCTGCTAAAATATTCAATCATTTTTCAGCAACAGCAAAGCAAGCATCAGATAGTAAGTCTCGATCCCACCCTGACCCCTGCCCTGGCACTGGCCCACTCCATATTTAGTTTTGGATTTGGGAAACAGGCAGCCACCACAGTGTGAATCTGCTTTTACACAAGCAAAGCTGAGGCAATCCTAATTTACTTCATTTTACTTTCGAGCCAAGTTCTGCTCTGTTTGACTCATTAGTACTTTTCGACCCTAGCCAAGCCTCGTTGGGCCTATCCATCCAAGCACCGCTCTGTGAAGGCCGGAGGCAGTAGGTGACTTGTTTGCAGACTGCCGACAACACTGGTCTTGACCTGGCTGCTAGGAGGTGCGGATTGGGTTGACCTGCCCTCGGAATTAGCCCTCCACTCTATGGAGTGAATCACTTGACTGCGACTCCCACCAGCTCCCCCGGGGCTTTATCATATAAAGGACCTGGGGAAATATGTGCTTTAGTCTGTGGAGCCTTGAGGAGTACGAGTTTTGCTTATCATTATCTTAAGACAATACAATGCAGAAAAAAAATCACCGTGCCATGTCATTTACACACAGTACAAATGGCCCAAAAACCCTGTCACAGCTCTTTAACTGGCCAATTACCAAAATACAGTATTAGGTACACCATCCCTGGGTGTGTCATTTATAGTCACTGCCAGCCCCGGGCTACTCATTCCAGGCTGTAGCCTGTAATCTCAGGGCCGATAATGAGCACATTATGCCTGAATAAAATGCTGTTTCCTCATTTATTCAGAGTCGAGGTTGCTGCTGATCCATCTATCACACATTAATCATCAACCGTTAAAGAAGCAGAATACAGAATGTAAATTAGAGTCAAAGTATCAGTACCTTCCTGTATAGAGTTACAGCTACCTGTTCACACTTAATTGATGACAGTGATAGCTAAAGCCGAGTTAATGATTCTTCGGGCCTTTTAACTAATGAATTGCACCATTCGCCTCATTTACAAGCAGCCCTTCCTCCTGTCTGTTCAGCTGACTCCCCCTGCCCCCCTCCCCCACCCCACCCCCAACTCCCAGAGCACTGTCTACCAACATAATGAGTTTAAGATACATTTTACTGCTTCCCACATCTTCTGTGCCTCTGTACCACCTTAGGTGGAGCAAGTCTGAATGCTACTCCAGAACCGGGGCAGCAATAGAAAGTAAGGGATCTCACCGTGTGGAGTTCCTATTCATTCAACAGGGTAAGGGTTAGTCATTGTGTGGAGTTCCTATTCATTCAACAGGTAAGAACTGCTCACTGTATGAAGTCCCTATTCATTCAGCAGGTAAGAGCTTCTCACTGTGTGGAGTCCCTATTCATTCAGCAGGTAAGAGCTGCTCACTGTGTGGAGTCCCTATTCATTCAGCAGGTAAGAGCTTCTCACTGTGTGGAGTCCCTATTCATTCAGCAGGTAAGAGCTTCTCACTGTGTGGAGTCCCTATTCATTCAGCAGGTAAGAGCTTCTCACTGTGTGGAGTCCCTATTCATTCAGCAGGTAAGAGCTGCTCACTGTGTGGAGTCCCTATTCATTCAGCAGGTAAGAGCTTCTCACTGTGTGGAGTCCCTATTCATTCAGCAGGTAAGAGCTTCTCACTGTGTGGAGTCCCTATTCATTCAGCAGGTAAGAGCTTCTCACTGTGTGGAGTCCCTATTCATTCAGCAGGTAAGAGCTTCTCACTGTGTGGAGTCCCTATTCATTCAGCAGGTAAGAGCTGCTCACTGTGTGGAGTCCCCATTCATTCAGCAGGTAAGAGCTGCTCACTGTGTGGAGTCCCCATTCATTCAGCAGGTAAGAGCTGCTCACTGTGTGGAGTCCCCATTCATTCAGCAGGTAAGAGCTGCTCACTGTGTGGAGTCCCCATTCATTCAGCAGGTAAGAGCTGCTCACTGTGTGGAGTCCCCATTCATTCAGCAGGTAAGAGCTGCTCACACTGTGTGGAGTCCCCATTCATTCAGCAGGTAAGAGCTGCTCACTGTGTGGAGTTCCTATTCATTCAGCAGGTAAGAGCTGCTCACACTGTGTGGAGTCCCCATTCATTCAGCAGGTAAGAGCTGCTCACTGTGTGGAGTCCCCATTCATTCAGCAGGTAAGAGCTGCTCACACTGTGTGGAGTCCCCATTCATTCAGCAGGTAAGAGCTGCTCACTGTGTGGAGTCCCCATTCATTCAGCAGGTAAGAGCTGCTCACTGTGTGGAGTTCCTATTCATTCAGCAGGTAAGAGCTGCTCACTGTGTGGAGTTCCTATTCATTCAGCAGGTAAGAGCTGCTCACTGTGTGGAGTCCCCATTCATTCAGCAGGTAAGAGCTGCTCACTGTGTGGAGTTCCTATTCATTCAGCAGGTAAGAGCTGCTCACACTGTGTGGAGTCCCCATTCATTCAGCAGGTAAGAGCTGCTCACTGTGTGGAGTTCCTATTCATTCAGCAGGTAAGAGCTGCTCACACTGTGTGGAGTCCCCATTCATTCAGCAGGTAAGAACTGCTCACACTGTGTGGAGTTCCTATTCATTCAGCAGGTAAGAGCTTCTCACTGTGTGGAGTCCCCATTCATTCAGCAGGTAAGAGCTGCTCACTGTGTGGAGTCCCTATTCATTCAGCAGGTAAGAGCTGCTCACTGTGTGGAGTCCCCATTCATTCAGCAGGTAAGAGCTTCTCACTGTGTGGAGTTCCTATTCATTCAGCAGGTAAGAGCTGCTCACACTGTGTGGAGTCCCCATTCATTCAGCAGGTAAGAGCTGCTCACTGTGTGGAGTTCCTATTCATTCAGCAGGTAAGAGCTGCTCACACTGTGTGGAGTCCCCATTCATTCAGCAGGTAAGAACTGCTCACTGTGTGGAGTCCCCATTCATTCAGCAGGTAAGAGCTGCTCACTGTGTGGAGTCCCCATTCATTCAGCAGGTAAGAGCTGCTCACTGTGTGGAGTCCCCATTCATTCAGCAGGTAAGAGCTGCTCACTGTGTGGAGTCCCCATTCATTCAGCAGGTAAGAACTGCTCACACTGTGTGGAGTCCCCATTCATTCAGCAGGTAAGAGCTTCTCACTGTGTGGAGTTCCTATTCATTCAGCAGGTAAGAGCTGCTCACTGTGTGGAGTTCCTATTCATTCAGCAGGTAAGAGCTTCTCACTGTGTGGAGTCCCCATTCATTCAGCAGGTAAGAGCTGCTCACTGTGTGGAGTTCCTATTCATTCAGCAGGTAAGAGCTGCTCACTGTGTGGAGTCCCCATTCATTCAGCAGGTAAGAGCTTCTCACTGTGTGGAGTCCCCATTCATTCAGCAGGTAAGAGCTTCTCACTGTGTGGAGTTCCTATTCATTCAGCAGGTAAGAGCTGCTCACACTGTGTGGAGTCCCCATTCATTCAGCAGGTAAGAACTGCTCACACTGTGTGGAGTTCCTATTCATTCAGCAGGTAAGAGCTGCTCACACTGTGTGGAGTCCCCATTCATTCAGCAGGTAAGAGCTTCTCACTGTGTGGAGTTCCTATTCATTCAGCAGGTAAGAGCTGCTCACACTGTGTGGAGTCCCCATTCATTCAGCAGGTAAGAGCTGCTCACTGTGTGGAGTTCCTATTCATTCAGCAGGTAAGAGCTGCTCACACTGTGTGGAGTCCCCATTCATTCAGCAGGTAAGAACTGCTCACACTGTGTGGAGTTCCTATTCATTCAGCAGGTAAGAGCTTCTCACTGTGTGGAGTCCCCATTCATTCAGCAGGTAAGAGCTGCTCACACTGTGTGGAGTCCCCATTCATTCAGCAGGTAAGAGCTGCTCACTGTATGAAGTTCCTATTCATTCAGCAGGTAAGAACTGCTCACACTGTGTGGAGTCCCCATTCATTCAGCAGGTAAGAACTGCTCACACTGTGTGGAGTTCCTATTCATTCAGCAGGTAAGAGCTTCTCACTGTGTGGAGTCCCCATTCATTCAGCAGGTAAGAGCTGCTCACTGTGTGGAGTCCCCATTCATTCAGCAGGTAAGAGCTGCTCACACTGTGTGGAGTCCCCATTCATTCAGCAGGTAAGAGCTGCTCACTGTGTGGAGTTCCTATTCATTCAGCAGGTAAGAGCTGCTCACACTGTGTGGAGTCCCCATTCATTCAGCAGGTAAGAGCTGCTCACTGTGTGGAGTTCCTATTCATTCAGCAGGTAAGAGCTGCTCACACTGTGTGGAGTCCCCATTCATTCAGCAGGTAAGAACTGCTCACACTGTGTGGAGTTCCTATTCATTCAGCAGGTAAGAGCTTCTCACTGTGTGGAGTCCCCATTCATTCAGCAGGTAAGAGCTGCTCACTGTGTGGAGTCCCTATTCATTCAGCAGGTAAGAGCTGCTCACTGTGTGGAGTCCCCATTCATTCAGCAGGTAAGAGCTTCTCACTGTGTGGAGTTCCTATTCATTCAGCAGGTAAGAGCTGCTCACACTGTGTGGAGTCCCCATTCATTCAGCAGGTAAGAGCTGCTCACTGTGTGGAGTTCCTATTCATTCAGCAGGTAAGAGCTGCTCACACTGTGTGGAGTCCCCATTCATTCAGCAGGTAAGAACTGCTCACTGTGTGGAGTCCCCATTCATTCAGCAGGTAAGAGCTGCTCACTGTGTGGAGTCCCCATTCATTCAGCAGGTAAGAGCTGCTCACTGTGTGGAGTCCCCATTCATTCAGCAGGTAAGAGCTGCTCACTGTGTGGAGTCCCCATTCATTCAGCAGGTAAGAACTGCTCACACTGTGTGGAGTCCCCATTCATTCAGCAGGTAAGAGCTTCTCACTGTGTGGAGTTCCTATTCATTCAGCAGGTAAGAGCTGCTCACTGTGTGGAGTTCCTATTCATTCAGCAGGTAAGAGCTTCTCACTGTGTGGAGTCCCCATTCATTCAGCAGGTAAGAGCTGCTCACTGTGTGGAGTTCCTATTCATTCAGCAGGTAAGAGCTGCTCACTGTGTGGAGTCCCCATTCATTCAGCAGGTAAGAGCTTCTCACTGTGTGGAGTCCCCATTCATTCAGCAGGTAAGAGCTTCTCACTGTGTGGAGTTCCTATTCATTCAGCAGGTAAGAGCTGCTCACACTGTGTGGAGTCCCCATTCATTCAGCAGGTAAGAACTGCTCACACTGTGTGGAGTTCCTATTCATTCAGCAGGTAAGAGCTGCTCACACTGTGTGGAGTCCCCATTCATTCAGCAGGTAAGAGCTTCTCACTGTGTGGAGTTCCTATTCATTCAGCAGGTAAGAGCTGCTCACACTGTGTGGAGTCCCCATTCATTCAGCAGGTAAGAGCTGCTCACTGTGTGGAGTTCCTATTCATTCAGCAGGTAAGAGCTGCTCACACTGTGTGGAGTCCCCATTCATTCAGCAGGTAAGAACTGCTCACACTGTGTGGAGTTCCTATTCATTCAGCAGGTAAGAGCTTCTCACTGTGTGGAGTCCCCATTCATTCAGCAGGTAAGAGCTGCTCACACTGTGTGGAGTCCCCATTCATTCAGCAGGTAAGAGCTGCTCACTGTATGAAGTTCCTATTCATTCAGCAGGTAAGAACTGCTCACACTGTGTGGAGTCCCCATTCATTCAGCAGGTAAGAACTGCTCACACTGTGTGGAGTTCCTATTCATTCAGCAGGTAAGAGCTTCTCACTGTGTGGAGTCCCCATTCATTCAGCAGGTAAGAGCTGCTCACTGTGTGGAGTCCCCATTCATTCAGCAGGTAAGAGCTGCTCACACTGTGTGGAGTCCCCATTCATTCAGCAGGTAAGAGCTGCTCACTGTATGAAGTTCCTATTCATTCAGCAGGTAAGAACTGCTCACACTGTGTGGAGTCCCCATTCATTCAGCAGGTAAGAGCTGCTCACACTGTGTGGAGTCCCCATTCATTCAGCAGGTAAGAGCTGCTCACACTGTGTGGAGTCCCCATTCATTCAGCAGGTAAGTTACTGTTGGAAACTATATATTCGCTTTTGCAGCTTTTTATTGAAACCAAGGCAGAAGGGCCACTGCAAGAATTATAGGTAGGATAAAGTGTAGCAATATGGGTAAAAGATAGTTAGCCCAAGAAAGCAGTGTGTGTTTCTGCACGTAGGCTTTCTTGAGCAAACCTTACAGGAAGCAGAAGTTTGACATTTTAAATAGCTTGCTTGACCAGCTGCACAGGGATGTATTTTGGCAGAGATATATGTAATGAAACATAATTGACCACTGTCTAAAAGGATGATAACTTTAGACAATGGAACAGAATATGAAAGGAGGCCCCTATGGTTGTGCGTGTTCAGCAATCTGTTCGATAACCCAAGGGTCATAAGATGTCCAACAAAGTCAAACTCAATGACTTAAAGGTCACATGCTAAAACTTGATGATTTAAGCGCATTGTAAAAGCCACAAATGTGACCCTAAATGGGAAATGAAATGACTACAAAGAGGGAAAAAAGATCTTGCTATTTGTCACTTCAGGAGAACAGGAGAAGTATCCAAACCCAGCTGAGTGTCCCAATTGTGAATATATAGTCAACTGCTTAATTACAGCTTATATTAGAATAGGCCTGACAGACTCTTGTCAACTGCGTATTAATGTAGTGTAATTAAGATTGCATGGATTTTTGACTAATAAATTAATATGTTGAACTCATGTCTCATGAGTTCTATTAGAACCAGAACTTAACAGTTACTCAATGAGTGGAGATCCTATCCATTCAGCAGTGTACGTGTTACTCAATGTGTGGGATCTCTATTCATTCAGCAGGGTAAGGATTACTCAATGTTCCGAGTCCCGATTCATTCAACAGGTTAAGCTTTACTCACTATAAGAGTCCCTAACCATTCAGCCAAGTGTTAATCACTGTGCAGTCTCAGCATTCACTCAACAGGATGAATGTTACTCAATGTGCAGTGTCCCTATTTACTCAACAGGACATGGGTTACTCACTGTGCTGAGTACCTATTCATTCAGCAGGGTAAGGATTAATCACTTTGCCACGTCCCTATTCATTCAGCAGGGTAAGGGTTACTCATTATGCAGAGTCCCTATTCATTTAGCAGGGTAAGGGTTACTCACTGTGCAGAGTCCCGATTCATTCAGCAGGGTAAGGGTTACTCACTGTGCAGAGTCCCGATTCATTTAGCAGGGTAAGGGTTACTCACTGTGCAGAGTCCCGATTCATTCAGCAGGGTAAGGGTTACTCACTGTGCAGAGTCCCGATTCATTCAGCAGGGTAAGGGTTACTCACTGTGCAGAGTCCCGATTCATTCAGCAGGGTAAGGGTTACTCACTGTGCAGAGTCCCGATTCATTCAGCAGAGTAAGGGTTACTCACTATGCAGAGTCCTTATTCATTCAGCAGGGTAAGGGTTACTCACTATGAGGGTCCTTATTCATTCAGCAGGGTAAGGGTTACTCACTGTGCAGAGTCCTTATTCATTCAGCAGGGTGAATGTTACTCACTGTTCACAGTCCCTATTCATTCAGCAGGGTGAATGTTACTCACTGTGCACAGTCCCTATTCATTCAGCAGGGTGAATGTTACTCACTGTGCACAGTCCCTATTCATTCAGCAGGGTGAATATTACTCACTGTGCACAGTCCCTATTCATTCAGCAGGGTGAATGTTACTCACTGTTCACAGTCCCTATTCATTCAGCAGGGTGAATGTTACTCAATGTTCACAGTCCCTATTCATTCAGCAGGGTGAATGTTACTCACTGTGCACAGTCCCTATTCATTCAGCAGGGTGAATGTTACTCACTGTGCACAGTCCCTATTCATTCAGCAGGGTGAATGTTACTCAATGTTCACAGTCCCTATTCATTCAGCAGGGTGAATGTTACTCAATGTTCACAGTCCCTATTCATTCAGCAGGGTGAATGTTACTCAATGTTCACAGTCCCTATTCATTCAGCAGGGTGAATGTTACTCACTGTTCACAGTCCCTATTCATTCAGCAGGGTGAATGTTACTCAATGTTCACAGCCCTATTCATTCAGCAGGGTGAATGTTACTCACTGTTCACAGTCCCTATTCATTCAGCAGGGTGAATGTTACTCAATGTTCACAGCCCTATTCGTTCAGCAGGGTGAATGTTACTCAATGTTCACAGTCCCTATTCATTCAGCAGGGTGAATGTTACTCACTGTGCACAGTCCCTATTCATTCAGCAGGGTGAATGTTACTCACTGTGCACAGTCCCTATTCATTCAGCAGGGTGAATGTTACTCACTGTGCACAGTCCCTATTCATTCAGCAGGGTGAATGTTACTCAATGTTCACAATCCCTATTCATTCAGCAGGGTGAATGTTACTCACTGTGCACAGTCCCTATTCATTCAGCAGGGTGAATGTTACTCACTGTGCACAGTCCCTATTCATTCAGCAGGGTGAATGTTACTCAATGTTCACAGTCCCTATTCATTCAGCAGGGTGAATGTTACTCAATGTTCACAGTCCCTATTCATTCAGCAGGGTGAATGTTACTCAATGTTCACAGTCCCTATTCATTCAGCAGGGTGAATGTTACTCACTGTTCACAGTCCCTATTCATTCAGCAGGGTGAATGTTACTCAATGTTCACAGTCCCTATTCATTCAGCAGGGTGAATGTTACTCAATGTTCACAGTCCCTATTCATTCAGCAGGGTGAATGTTACTCAATGTTCACAGTCCCTATTCATTCAGCAGGGTGAATGTTACTCAATGTTCACAGTCCCTATTCATTCAGCAGGGTGAATGTTACTCAATGTTCACAGTCCCTATTCATTCAGCAGGGTGAATGTTACTCACTGTTCACTGTCCCTATTCATTCAGCAGGGTGAATGTTACTCACTGTGCACAGTCCCTATTCATTCAGCAGGGTGAATGTTACTCACTGTGCACAGTCCCTATTCATTCAGCAGGGTGAATGTTACTCAATGTTCACAGTCCCTATTCATTCAGCAGGGTGAATGTTACTCACTGTGCACAGTCCCTATTCATTCAGCAGGGTGAATGTTACTCAATGTTCACAGTCCCTATTCATTCAGCAGGGTGAATGTTACTCACTGTGCACAGTCCCTATTCATTCAGCAGGGTGAATGTTACTCAATGTTCACAGTCCCTATTCATTCAGCAGGGTGAATGTTACTCAATGTTCACAGTCCCTATTCATTCAGCAGGGTGAATGTTACTCAATGTTCACAGTCCCTATTCATTCAGCAGGGTGAATGTTACTCACTGTGCACAGTCCCTATTCATTCAGCAGGGTGAATGTTACTCAATGTTCACAGTCCCTATTCATTCAGCAGGGTGAATGTTACTCACTGTTCACAGTCCCTATCCATTCAGCAGGGTGAATGTTACTCACTGTGCACAGTCCCTATTCATTCAGCAGGGTGAATGTTACTCACTGTGCACAGTCCCTATTCATTCAGCAGGGTGAATGTTACTCAATGTTCACAGTCCCTATTCATTCAGCAGGGTGAATGTTACTCACTGTGCACAGTCCCTATTCATTCAGCAGGGTGAATGTTACTCACTGTGCACTGTCCCTATTCATTCAGCAGGGTGAATGTTACTCACTGTTCACAGTCCCTATTCATTCAGCAGAGTGAATGTTACTCACTGTTCACAGTCCCTATTCATTCAGCAGGGTGAATGTTACTCACTGTGCACAGTCCCTATCCATTCAGCAGGGTGAATGTTACTCACTGTGCACAGTCCCTATTCATTCAGCAGGGTGAATGTTACTCACTGTTCACAGTCCCTATTCATTCAGCAGGGTGAATGTTACTAACTGTTCAAATCCCTATTCATTCAGCAGGGTGAATGTTACTCACTGTTCACAGTACCTATTCATTCAGCAGGGTGAATGTTACTCAATGTTCACAGTCCCTATTCATTCAGCAGGGTGAATGTTACTTAATGTTCACAGTCCCTATTCATTCAGCAGGGTGAATGTTACTCACTGTGCACAGTCCCTATTCATTCAGCAGGGTGAATGTTACTCAATGTTCACAGTCCCTATTCATTCAGCAGGGTGAATGTTACTCACTGTGCACAGTCCCTATTCATTCAGCAGGGTGAATGTTACTCACTGTGCACAGTCCCTATTCATTCAGCAGGGTGAATGTTACTCAATGTTCACAGTCCCTATTCATTCAGCAGGGTGAATGTTATTCACTGTGCACAGTCCCTATTCATTCAGCAGGGTGAATGTTACTCACTGTGCACTGTCCCTATTCATTCAGCAGGGTGAATGTTACTCACTGTTCACAGTCCCTATTCATTCAGCAGAGTGAATGTTACTCACTGTTCACAGTCCCTATTCATTCAGCAGGGTGAATGTTACTCAATGTTCACAGTCCCTATTCATTCAGCAGGGTGAATGTTACTCAATGTTCACAGTCCCTATTCATTCAGCAGGGTGAATGTTACTCACTGTTCACAGTACCTATTCATTCAGCAGGGTGAATGTTACTCAATGTTCACAGTCCCTATTCATTCAGCAGGGTGAATGTTACTCAATGTTCACAGTCCCTATTCATTCAGCAGGGTGAATGTTACTCACTGTGCACAGTCCCTATTCATTCAGCAGGGTGAATGTTACTCACTGTGCACAGTCCCTATTCATTCAGCAGGGTGAATGTTACTCAATGTTCACAGTCCCTATTCATTCAGCAGGGTGAATGTTACTCACTGTGCACAGTCCCTATCCATTCAGCAGGGTGAATGTTACTCAATGTTCACAGTCCCTATTCATTCAGCAGGGTGAATGTTACTCACTGTTCACAGTCCCTATTCATACAGCAGGGTGAATGTTACTCACTGTTCACAGTCCCTATTCATTCAGCAGGGTGAATGTTACTCACTGTGCACAGTCCCTATTCATTCAGCAGGGTGAATGTTACTCACTGTTCACAGTCCCTATTCATTCAGCAGGGTGAATGTTACTCACTGTTCACAGTCCCTATTCATTCAGCAGGGTGAATGTTACTCACTGTTCACAGTACCTATTCATTCAGCAGGGTGAATGTTACTCAATGTTCACAGTCCCTATTCATTCAGCAGGGTGAATGTTACTCACTGTTCACAGTACCTATTCATTCAGCAGGGTGAATGTTACTCATTGTTCACAGTCCCTATTCATTCAGCAGGGTGAATGTTACTCAATGTTCACAGTCCCTATTCATTCAGCAGGGTGAATGTTACTCACTGTGCACAGTCCCTATTCATTCAGCAGGGTGAATGTTACTCACTGTTCACAGTCCCTATCCATTCAGCAGGGTGAATGTTACTCAATGTTCACAGTCCCTATTCATACAGCAGGGTGAATGTTACTCAATGTTCACAGTCCCTATTCATTCAGCAGGGTGAATGTTACTCAATGTTCACAGTCCCTATTCATACAGCAGGGTGAATGTTACTCACTGTGCACAGTCCCTATTCATTCAGCAGGGTGAATGTTACTCAATGTTCACAGTCCCTATTCATTCAGCAGGGTGAATGTTACTCAATGTTCACAGTCCCTATTCATACAGCAGGGTGAATGTTACTCACTGTTCACAGTCCCTATTCATTCAGCAGGGTGAATGTTACTCACTGTGCACAGTCCCTATTCATTCAGCAGGGTGAATGTTACTCACTGTTCACAGTCCCTATTCATTCAGCAGGGTGAATGTTACTCACTGTGCACAGTCCCTATTCATTCAGCAGGGTGAATGTTACTCACTGTGCACAGTCCCTATTCATTCAGCAGGGTGAATGTTACTCAATGTTCACAGTCCCTATTCATTCAGCAGGGTGAATGTTACTCAATGTTCACAGTCCCTATTCATTCAGCAGGGTGAATGTTACTCAATGTTCACAGTCCCTATTCATTCAGCAGGGTGAATGTTACTCACTGTTCACAGTCCCTATTCATTCAGCAGGGTGAATGTTACTCAATGTTCACAGCCCTATTCATTCAGCAGGGTGAATGTTACTCACTGTTCACAGTCCCTATTCATTCAGCAGGGTGAATGTTACTCAATGTTCACAGCCCTATTCGTTCAGCAGGGTGAATGTTACTCAATGTTCACAGTCCCTATTCATTCAGCAGGGTGAATGTTACTCACTGTGCACAGTCCCTATTCATTCAGCAGGGTGAATGTTACTCACTGTGCACAGTCCCTATTCATTCAGCAGGGTGAATGTTACTCAATGTTCACAATCCCTATTCATTCAGCAGGGTGAATGTTACTCACTGTGCACAGTCCCTATTCATTCAGCAGGGTGAATGTTACTCACTGTGCACAGTCCCTATTCATTCAGCAGGGTGAATGTTACTCAATGTTCACAGTCCCTATTCATTCAGCAGGGTGAATGTTACTCAATGTTCACAGTCCCTATTCATTCAGCAGGGTGAATGTTACTCAATGTTCACAGTCCCTATTCATTCAGCAGGGTGAATGTTACTCACTGTTCACAGTCCCTATTCATTCAGCAGGGTGAATGTTACTCAATGTTCACAGTCCCTATTCATTCAGCAGGGTGAATGTTACTCAATGTTCACAGTCCCTATTCATTCAGCAGGGTGAATGTTACTCACTGTTCACAGTCCCTATTCATTCAGCAGAGTGAATGTTACTCACTGTTCACAGTCCCTATTCATTCAGCAGGGTGAATGTTACTCACTGTGCACAGTCCCTATCCATTCAGCAGGGTGAATGTTACTCACTGTGCACAGTCCCTATTCATTCAGCAGGGTGAATGTTACTCACTGTTCACAGTCCCTATTCATTCAGCAGGGTGAATGTTACTAACTGTTCAAATCCCTATTCATTCAGCAGGGTGAATGTTACTCACTGTTCACAGTACCTATTCATTCAGCAGGGTGAATGTTACTCAATGTTCACAGTCCCTATTCATTCAGCAGGGTGAATGTTACTTAATGTTCACAGTCCCTATTCATTCAGCAGGGTGAATGTTACTCACTGTGCACAGTCCCTATTCATTCAGCAGGGTGAATGTTACTCAATGTTCACAGTCCCTATTCATTCAGCAGGGTGAATGTTACTCACTGTGCACAGTCCCTATTCATTCAGCAGGGTGAATGTTACTCACTGTGCACAGTCCCTATTCATTCAGCAGGGTGAATGTTACTCAATGTTCACAGTCCCTATTCATTCAGCAGGGTGAATGTTATTCACTGTGCACAGTCCCTATTCATTCAGCAGGGTGAATGTTACTCACTGTGCACTGTCCCTATTCATTCAGCAGGGTGAATGTTACTCACTGTTCACAGTCCCTATTCATTCAGCAGAGTGAATGTTACTCACTGTTCACAGTCCCTATTCATTCAGCAGGGTGAATGTTACTCAATGTTCACAGTCCCTATTCATTCAGCAGGGTGAATGTTACTCAATGTTCACAGTCCCTATTCATTCAGCAGGGTGAATGTTACTCACTGTTCACAGTACCTATTCATTCAGCAGGGTGAATGTTACTCAATGTTCACAGTCCCTATTCATTCAGCAGGGTGAATGTTACTCAATGTTCACAGTCCCTATTCATTCAGCAGGGTGAATGTTACTCACTGTGCACAGTCCCTATTCATTCAGCAGGGTGAATGTTACTCACTGTGCACAGTCCCTATTCATTCAGCAGGGTGAATGTTACTCAATGTTCACAGTCCCTATTCATTCAGCAGGGTGAATGTTACTCACTGTGCACAGTCCCTATCCATTCAGCAGGGTGAATGTTACTCAATGTTCACAGTCCCTATTCATTCAGCAGGGTGAATGTTACTCACTGTTCACAGTCCCTATTCATACAGCAGGGTGAATGTTACTCACTGTTCACAGTCCCTATTCATTCAGCAGGGTGAATGTTACTCACTGTGCACAGTCCCTATTCATTCAGCAGGGTGAATGTTACTCACTGTTCACAGTCCCTATTCATTCAGCAGGGTGAATGTTACTCACTGTTCACAGTCCCTATTCATTCAGCAGGGTGAATGTTACTCACTGTTCACAGTACCTATTCATTCAGCAGGGTGAATGTTACTCAATGTTCACAGTCCCTATTCATTCAGCAGGGTGAATGTTACTCACTGTTCACAGTACCTATTCATTCAGCAGGGTGAATGTTACTCATTGTTCACAGTCCCTATTCATTCAGCAGGGTGAATGTTACTCAATGTTCACAGTCCCTATTCATTCAGCAGGGTGAATGTTACTCACTGTGCACAGTCCCTATTCATTCAGCAGGGTGAATGTTACTCACTGTTCACAGTCCCTATCCATTCAGCAGGGTGAATGTTACTCAATGTTCACAGTCCCTATTCATACAGCAGGGTGAATGTTACTCAATGTTCACAGTCCCTATTCATTCAGCAGGGTGAATGTTACTCAATGTTCACAGTCCCTATTCATACAGCAGGGTGAATGTTACTCACTGTGCACAGTCCCTATTCATTCAGCAGGGTGAATGTTACTCAATGTTCACAGTCCCTATTCATTCAGCAGGGTGAATGTTACTCAATGTTCACAGTCCCTATTCATACAGCAGGGTGAATGTTACTCACTGTTCACAGTCCCTATTCATTCAGCAGGGTGAATGTTACTCACTGTGCACAGTCCCTATTCATTCAGCAGGGTGAATGTTACTCACTGTTCACAGTCCCTATTCATTCAGCAGGGTGAATGTTACTCACTGTGCACAGTCCCTATTCATTCAGCAGGGTGAATGTTACTCACTGTGCACAGTCCCTATTCATTCAGCAGGGTGAATGTTACTCAATGTTCACAGTCCCTATTCATTCAGCAGGGTGAATGTTACTCAATGTTCACAGTCCCTATTCATTCAGCAGGGTGAATGTTACTCAATGTTCACAGTCCCTATTCATTCAGCAGGGTGAATGTTACTCACTGTTCACAGTCCCTATTCATTCAGCAGGGTGAATGTTACTCAATGTTCACAGCCCTATTCATTCAGCAGGGTGAATGTTACTCACTGTTCACAGTCCCTATTCATTCAGCAGGGTGAATGTTACTCAATGTTCACAGCCCTATTCGTTCAGCAGGGTGAATGTTACTCAATGTTCACAGTCCCTATTCATTCAGCAGGGTGAATGTTACTCACTGTGCACAGTCCCTATTCATTCAGCAGGGTGAATGTTACTCACTGTGCGCAGTCCCTATTCATTCAGCAGGGTGAATGTTACTCAATGTTCACAATCCCTATTCATTCAGCAGGGTGAATGTTACTCACTGTGCACAGTCCCTATTCATTCAGCAGGGTGAATGTTACTCACTGTGCACAGTCCCTATTCATTCAGCAGGGTGAATGTTACTCAATGTTCACAGTCCCTATTCATTCAGCAGGGTGAATGTTACTCAATGTTCACAGTCCCTATTCATTCAGCAGGGTGAATGTTACTCAATGTTCACAGTCCCTATTCATTCAGCAGGGTGAATGTTACTCACTGTTCACAGTCCCTATTCATTCAGCAGGGTGAATGTTACTCAATGTTCACAGTCCCTATTCATTCAGCAGGGTGAATGTTACTCAATGTTCACAGTCCCTATTCATTCAGCAGGGTGAATGTTACTCAATGTTCACAGTCCCTATTCATTCAGCAGGGTGAATGTTACTCAATGTTCACAGTCCCTATTCATTCAGCAGGGTGAATGTTACTCAATGTTCACAGTCCCTATTCATTCAGCAGGGTGAATGTTACTCACTGTTCACTGTCCCTATTCATTCAGCAGGGTGAATGTTACTCACTGTGCACAGTCCCTATTCATTCAGCAGGGTGAATGTTACTCAATGTTCACAGTCCCTATTCATTCAGCAGGGTGAATGTTACTCACTGTGCACAGTCCCTATTCATTCAGCAGGGTGAATGTTACTCAATGTTCACAGTCCCTATTCATTCAGCAGGGTGAATGTTACTCACTGTGCACAGTCCCTATTCATTCAGCAGGGTGAATGTTACTCAATGTTCACAGTCCCTATTCATTCAGCAGGGTGAATGTTACTCACTGTGCACAGTCCCTATTCATTCAGCAGGGTGAATGTTACTCAATGTTCACAGTCCCTATTCATTCAGCAGGGTGAATGTTACTCAATGTTCACAGTCCCTATTCATTCAGCAGGGTGAATGTTACTCAATGTTCACAGTCCCTATTCATTCAGCAGGGTGAATGTTACTCACTGTGCACAGTCCCTATTCATTCAGCAGGGTGAATGTTACTCAATGTTCACAGTCCCTATTCATTCAGCAGGGTGAATGTTACTCACTGTGCACAGTCCCTATTCATTCAGCAGGGTGAATGTTACTCACTGTGCACAGTCCCTATTCATTCAGCAGGGTGAATGTTACTCAATGTTCACAGTCCCTATTCATTCAGCAGGGTGAATGTTACTCACTGTGCACAGTCCCTATTCATTCAGCAGGGTGAATGTTACTCACTGTGCACTGTCCCTATTCATTCAGCAGGGTGAATGTTACTCACTGTTCACAGTCCCTATTCATTCAGCAGAGTGAATGTTACTCACTGTTCACAGTCCCTATTCATTCAGCAGGGTGAATGTTACTCACTGTGCACAGTCCCTATCCATTCAGCAGGGTGAATGTTACTCACTGTGCACAGTCCCTATTCATTCAGCAGGGTGAATGTTACTCACTGTTCACAGTCCCTATTCATTCAGCAGGGTGAATGTTACTAACTGTTCAAATCCCTATTCATTCAGCAGGGTGAATGTTACTCACTGTTCACAGTACCTATTCATTCAGCAGGGTGAATGTTACTCAATGTTCACAGTCCCTATTCATTCAGCAGGGTGAATGTTACTTAATGTTCACAGTCCCTATTCATTCAGCAGGGTGAATGTTACTCACTGTGCACAGTCCCTATTCATTCAGCAGGGTGAATGTTACTCAATGTTCACAGTCCCTATTCATTCAGCAGGGTGAATGTTACTCACTGTGCACAGTCCCTATTCATTCAGCAGGGTGAATGTTACTCACTGTGCACAGTCCCTATTCATTCAGCAGGGTGAATGTTACTCAATGTTCACAGTCCCTATTCATTCAGCAGGGTGAATGTTATTCACTGTGCACAGTCCCTATTCATTCAGCAGGGTGAATGTTACTCACTGTGCACTGTCCCTATTCATTCAGCAGGGTGAATGTTACTCACTGTTCACAGTCCCTATTCATTCAGCAGGGTGAATGTTACTCAATGTTCACAGTCCCTATTCATTCAGCAGGGTGAATGTTACTCAATGTTCACAGTCCCTATTCATTCAGCAGGGTGAATGTTACTCACTGTTCACAGTACCTATTCATTCAGCAGGGTGAATGTTACTCAATGTTCACAGTCCCTATTCATTCAGCAGGGTGAATGTTACTCAATGTTCACAGTCCCTATTCATTCAGCAGGGTGAATGTTACTCACTGTGCACAGTCCCTATTCATTCAGCAGGGTGAATGTTACTCACTGTGCACAGTCCCTATTCATTCAGCAGGGTGAATGTTACTCAATGTTCACAGTCCCTATTCATTCAGCAGGGTGAATGTTACTCACTGTGCACAGTCCCTATCCATTCAGCAGGGTGAATGTTACTCAATGTTCACAGTCCCTATTCATTCAGCAGGGTGAATGTTACTCACTGTTCACAGTCCCTATTCATACAGCAGGGTGAATGTTACTCACTGTTCACAGTCCCTATTCATTCAGCAGGGTGAATGTTACTCACTGTGCACAGTCCCTATTCATTCAGCAGGGTGAATGTTACTCACTGTTCACAGTCCCTATTCATTCAGCAGGGTGAATGTTACTCACTGTTCACAGTCCCTATTCATTCAGCAGGGTGAATGTTACTCACTGTTCACAGTACCTATTCATTCAGCAGGGTGAATGTTACTCAATGTTCACAGTCCCTATTCATTCAGCAGGGTGAATGTTACTCACTGTTCACAGTACCTATTCATTCAGCAGGGTGAATGTTACTCATTGTTCACAGTCCCTATTCATTCAGCAGGGTGAATGTTACTCAATGTTCACAGTCCCTATTCATTCAGCAGGGTGAATGTTACTCACTGTGCACAGTCCCTATTCATTCAGCAGGGTGAATGTTACTCACTGTTCACAGTCCCTATCCATTCAGCAGGGTGAATGTTACTCAATGTTCACAGTCCCTATTCATACAGCAGGGTGAATGTTACTCAATGTTCACAGTCCCTATTCATTCAGCAGGGTGAATGTTACTCAATGTTCACAGTCCCTATTCATACAGCAGGGTGAATGTTACTCACTGTGCACAGTCCCTATTCATTCAGCAGGGTGAATGTTACTCAATGTTCACAGTCCCTATTCATTCAGCAGGGTGAATGTTACTCAATGTTCACAGTCCCTATTCATACAGCAGGGTGAATGTTACTCACTGTTCACAGTCCCTATTCATTCAGCAGGGTGAATGTTACTCACTGTGCACAGTCCCTATTCATTCAGCAGGGTGAATGTTACTCACTGTTCACAGTCCCTATTCATTCAGCAGGGTGAATGTTACTCACTGTGCACAGTCCCTATTCATTCAGCAGGGTGAATGTTACTCACTGTGCACAGTCCCTATTCATTCAGCAGGGTGAATGTTACTCACTGTGCACAGTCCCTATTCATTCAGCAGGGTGAATGTTACTCACTGTGCACAGTCCCTATCCATTCAGCAGGGTGAATGTTACTCAATGTTCACAGTCCCTATTCATTCAGCAGGGTGAATGTTACTCATTGTTCACAGTCCCTATTCATTCAGCAGCGTAAGTGTTACTCAGCATCCACGGTTTCAGTAGAATTGAGGTTTATTTTTTATCATTTATTTGATTTTTTTTATCTTCTCAGCTGCTTTTGGATTTGGCAGCTGTGTTGATGTAAATTAGCTTTTAGCTTAAAAGATCAAGGACTGCATGTGGTGAGTGTAAAATCGGCCAAAACGTTAACCCTCACCTCCCAGCATTGCCATGATTAGTGGGCCCGGTCCCTCCCCTTGCCAGGCTCCAGATTGGGGAATGTGCCCATTTAATTGTGTCATGCCATCTGTAATGAGTTCTGTATCCTCTTCAACTCTTCCTTCCTGCCCATATTCTAACATATTTTACTTCCGCCCCCTTCCACGTCTCCCCAAACATCGCATCTTTCCTTTGGCTAAATGGACTGGGGACAGACTACTCTCAAACCTCTACCATTGTTCTTTCAATAACTCATCCTCATTTGTTACGCCCTTCACCCTCTCCCTGTTGGGAAGGGCTTGATGCCTTCAGCTCCTGCTTCAAGCCATGTTTTACTAATGTGTTGACAGGAGCATGAACGCACTCAATGAAATCTGATCTCGTCTGTCTATTCAAAACTCAGAATTAGTTTTAATAATGGACTGAGATCAAAAATATTTTTTTTCCACCAAAAATTATGTTTCTAACATTTGTTTTCTGAGGTGTTGAAGGAATAAAAGGGAAGATTTTTGTTGTTCATGCTTGTAACAAGAGACTGAAAGGAACACTGTTACGATTTCATTACAAATACCAGAGGAAATCGCCCCCTAAAGACCAAACCAGACACCGTGCGTTCGAGTTTCCATTTGGATGAAAACCCAAGTGGAATACTGATGGGTGTTACTCTGGCCACCCAAAGTGGGATGGACACCATTGCAGTATCCGGGGTGAGCCTAATTTTAATAACCGTGGCGAACTCCCAGCAGCAGTAACACTTGTGACTGGGAGCTAACCATTTGGGGGAGAGGGGTGGAAACTTGAGTACTACTGCAGGATTTAAATGGTCAGCTTAAAGGAGCAGCACATGAGAAATTCTGGAGGAAGTAAATTAGGCTCTCAGGTCTGCTGGAGAGATCGCGTGTTTCTTGATGAAGTTGAAGTGCTGCGATCGGATTTTAGACACCAGAGAGACGCCCTGTTTGGTTCCAAGCGGCACAGGCTCTGAAGGAGAGCGGCGCAGCAGCGGTGGCATGAGATGGGCAGGGCAGTGAGTGCCAATAGAATGACCTCACATGTGGCAACTCAACACCAGAAAAAAGGTTTAACAACTGTACTAGGTCAGGCAAGGTAAAAGCAGCCAGCAGCAGCGTTCTAAGATAGCTCTGTACTAAGCATCTCAGCCACTTACAGACACCTCCCCTCACACTCAGCTAAAGCGCTTACCATCAATGCCCAGGAGGCTGCATAATGCCCCTTACACCCCAAAGTGTGGCTTCACTCGAAGTCTTACATGCATTCGCCTCTCAAAGTCTCACATGGTATATAATTGCTTGGTTCGTGCACCTGTCAGCACCCCTCTTCTGGTCTGCCTGCTGACAGCTGAACTTTACTGTATCTCATGGCAACCAGAGGGCATTCTAACATTCTTTTTAAAGGAGAAAGCAGCTCATATTAGTAGAGAGAGAACGGGTGATCCCCATGAACTTGGAGGGTGGGCACCAGCTTCAGATTCACTGTGAGATTCTGCTTCTCTTCCTTCTCGCCATTCTGCACCCTGTCAGCAGACCACAACATAAAACCCTCATGTGACGGCATATTCTACCAAAAGTGTCTTCGTACACCTAATCTTGTGTTTCGTCTTGGTGCTGCCTCAGGAGGAGAGAGTACGAGGTGGCTGGCACGTGTTGGGATTGAGGCGCTCATCGCAACCGGGACCCGAGATGGCCCAACCTGTAGGCTCCATCACGGTCGGGGCGGCCTGGCTCCTCCTCCTTTCTGGCGCGTGTGCAGGCATCAGAGTGGGCTGGGGGAAGAGTCCGTACGTGCAGCCTTCCTGAGATGCAGCACCATTCTAACGCTAGCCACGTAAAGCTGCATTTACTGTCCATCCCTAGTTGCTCTGAGAAGGTAGAGGCGGGCCTTCTCCTTGAACTGCTGCATTCCTTGTGCTGATGGTGCTCCCATAATGGTGTTAGCTCAGAAAATCCAGGATCCTGACCCAATGATGATGGAGCAGTGATATATGTCTACATCAGGATGGTGCTGTGACTTGGAGGGAAACTCCCAGGTGATGGTTTTCCCATGACACTGCTGCTCTTATCCTTCTTGATGGTGGAGGTCATAGGGGAGGGAGTTGCCAAAGTAAGCTTGGTTACAATGGTGTCCTTATGGAAAGCCTTCAAGCGTAGCTTTCAATAGAGGGAGTGACCTGGTAAAGGGCTTCAGTATATGCTTTGCTGCCATGGAGTAAATGAGATAATGGGATGAGGAGCAGGTTTAGACGATTCCTGAGCTGGCAGCAGGACTCCTACTTCCCCACCTCCACAACCTCTATCGCCTTTCTTTCCAGGATTTCTAAGGTGTCCTCCTCATACAGGGTTAGAGGTCAAAGGTTAGGGAGGTCCTCTTCCTGTTCTGTTTATGGGCCTACTTCTCCTGCAACCGGAATAGAAGTAGTGAGAATTTCCGATTGGAGCCCAGTGGGTGCGATGACTGATCCATCCATCATGCAGCCATAGTAGAGAGGTGAAATTGTTTTAGGTTGAAAGATGCACGGATTTGAGTGAAAGAATGCTTACAGAGGAAGGCTGGTGGTACAAAGTACACCCTCCTGTATAGTAGGCCCTAATGTTAAGCACTGAAAGTACTTTAACAAAAAGATAATTCTAAGTACCATTAATGCGAGAAGGTGGTGGGTTTGCCTGCTTTGGTTGACCTGGTAAGATCATTAAACTTCTTCCTGCTTTGCTTCCAGGTGTGGAATAAGGAGCTTATGGTTTTCACAGTGGTGACTATGTCCTGCCCTTCTCCTTGAGCAGCTCGCCTGTTGATCCTGCTGTGTTTTGTTCCAAAAAGGCCATCCCCTACCCTCCTTTACACTTCCTGTAGAATAATTTCAACAGCCCTATCTGAGAAGCAGGGTGTTGGCAATCCAACTTTGCTGATAGCAGACATTGTGAAGCAGTAAAGAACCCTCTGGTGTTCAAAATGGGATAACTGCAATACCTGCCCCCTTTAAGCTGCTGCAAGCCTTTAAATCTTGCAGCAGCACTGGATTTCTTGCCCAGCAGCAGGCAGGCTCCCAATCACAGGTGTTTCCGATGCTGGGAGCTGGCCTAGATGATGTGGATTAGGCTGACCCCTGAAGTACACATAGTGTCAGCACACTAAAGGTCAGGAGGGTGCTCCGTGCCCACTGCCTGACCTTTGGCTGGATGTTCGGCTGATTGGAAAATCGATACTCTTGTGTGTGTAAAATCTGCACAGCTGGTCCCACTGATTGTAAAGCAGACCCGGCTCACACTTTTTAACACTGATTGTAAACCAGGCACTGTGAGTGTAAATTTTGCTCACATTTTTTTAACTGTCTGGGCCAGTGCCAGCCATAATGAAGCTTCTTTTTCCAGTTCTCATTCTCCCCGTGTCTTGTAAGCCACCTGGACTAAGGCCAGTCCATGTTAAGCATGTCATTTCAAATCCTATTACACACTCTCCTCTCCCGAATAAACAACCAAGGCATACCCGCACCCCTCCCCCACCCCACCCACCCACCCCTGCTGTTGCCTCTCTGGAACTGGCCACTGAGATGTTCAAAGAGATCAGGGTGTCTCTCCCTCTGGCTTCCTGCCCTCCCTCCCCATGGGGAAATGCGGCACCTCATCCTCACTCCGTGGCTGCCAAAATCGTGCACTCACGGAGAGAATCACAAACGGCCGGCAATGTAACCAGTCACTTTGTTACACGGTGCAGTGCAGCAAAAAAACATCACTAGAGCCAACAAGCATCTCTCGCGTCACAGCAACGTAGGAATAAAGCAGACGAAAAATAAAATCATTCTTTCTTTGAACAACCTTTCCTTTTAGGTAGTTGGATGTTGCCGTTATGGTTTTGATTTGGCTTCAAGAACAACAACAACAACTTGCATTTATATAGCGCCTTTAATGTAGTAGAACGTCCCAAGACGCTTTACAGGAGTGATTTTCAAACAAAATTTGACACGAGCCACATAAAGAGATATTAGGACAGGTGATATTGGGAAAGCTTGGTCAAAGAAGTAGGTTTTAACGAGCGTCTTAAAGGAGGAGAGAGGTAGAGAGGTGGAGAGGTTTAGGGAGGGAATTCTAGAGCTTAGGGTCTAGGCAGCTGAAGACACGGCCGCCATTGGTGGAGCGATTAAAATCAGGGATGCGCAAGAGGCAAGAATTGGAGGAGTGCAGAGATCTTGGAGGGTTGTAGGGCTGGAGGAGGTTACAGAGATAGGGAGGGGTGAGGCCATGGAGGGGCTTGAAAACAAGGGGGGGGGGGGAGACTAGAAGCTTGGTCAAAGAGGTAGGTTTTAAGGAGTGTCTTTAAGAAGAAGAGTGAGGTGGAGAGGCAGAGTGGTCTCGGGAGGGAATTCCAGAGCTTAGGGCCTAGGCAGCTGAAGGCATGGCCACCAATGGTGGAGCAAAGGAAATCAGGGATGCGCAAGACGCCAAAATTATAGGGACACAGCATACTTGGAGATTTGTAGGGCTGGAGGAGGTTACAGAGATAGGGAGTGGCGAGGCCATGGAGGGATATGTACGAGTATGAGAATTTTAAGTTTGAGCCTTTGCCGGACTGGGAGCCAATGTAGGTCAGCGAGCACAGGGGTGATGGATGATGGGACTTGGTGTGAGTTAGGATACGGGCAGCAGAGTTTTGGATGAGCTCAAGTTTATGGAGGGTGGAAGATGGGAGGCCGGCCTGGAGAGCATTGGAATAGTCAAGTCTGGAGGTAACAAAGCCATGGATGAGGGTTTCAGCAGCATATAAGCTGAGGTAGGGGCGAAAACGGGTGATCTTACGGAGGTGGAAGTACGCTGTCTTGGTGATGGAGAGGATGTGTGGTCAGACTAAGACTCCAGAAAAAAAAAACTTATGTGCTAAGTAAGTTCCAAAATTACATTTTAATGTGGCTTGGGGGAAGAGCTGAGAATTGCAGCATGTCCCCAGTTCATGGGCTTCCACTTCCAACTGATCCAAGTAATCCGCACAGACCTCCCACGCCCCTCGTCCCACTGTATTAAAGCACAAGCTCCTCCAATTTCACATTTCTGGAGACTGACTCATTACTATAATTATAGCACCAAACAAGCAAAGCCACATCAAACCACCATCCAAAATCCTTTACTGCAGCAATGCACAGTGCCACAAGCTGTTTGGCTTTTAACTCTCATGATAATCAGGCATGAAATGGAGGATTTGCTCCCAGAGTAACTCCTCTGGGAACTTCCAGCAGGAGCTGAAATTCCAATTGCTACAGGTCCGTGGATATTGTGACCAAGGTTCTGAATGGAGTTGGAACTACATTTGTCTCTCTTAAAGAGTGACTCATGTCATCTGAAAACATTAACGAGGACTTTGTCTGTGAAAACTGTCCAAAGAAAGGAACTTCACCATCAGAACTGTTGGAGTCTCTCCATCAGAACCATTAAACAGTCTCATCATCAGAATCATCGTATTGTGTCAATCCTCTCCTGCTCCCATTCCCCAATATTGTGCCAATCCTCTCCTGATCCCATCCCCCAATATTGTGCCAATCCTCTCCTGATCCCATCCCCCAATATTGTGCCAATCCTCTCCTGATCCCATTCCCCAATATTGTGCCAATCCTCTCCTGATCCCATACCCCAATATTGTGCCAATCCTCTCCTGGTCTCATTCCCCAATATTGTGCCAATCCTCTCCTGATCCCATCCCCCAATATTGTGCCAATCCTCTCCTGATCCCATCCCCCAATATTGTGCCAATCCTCTCCTGGTCTCATTCCCCAATATTGTGCCAATCCTCTCCTGGTCTCATTCCCCAATATTGTGTCAATCCTCTCCTGATCCCATCCCCCAATATTGTGCCAATCCTCTCCTGGTCTCATTCCCCAATATTGTGTCAATCCTCTCCTGATCCCATCCCCCAATATTGTGCCAATCCTCTCCTGGTCTCATTCCCCAATATTGTGCCAATCCTCTCCTGATCCCATCCCCCAATATTGTGCCAATCCTCTCCTGATCCCATCCCCCAATATTGTGCCAATCCTCTCCTGATCCCATCCCCCAATATTGTGCCAATCCTCTCCTGATCCCATCCCCCAATATTGTGCCAATCCTCTCCTGATCCCATCCCCCAATATTGTGCCAATCCTCTCCTGATCCCATCCCCCAATATTGTGCCAATCCTCTCCTGATCCCATCCCCCAATATTGTGCCAATCCTCTCCTGATCCCATACCCCAATATTGTGCCAATCCTCTCCTGATCCCATTCCCCAATAGTGTGCCAATCCTCTCCTGATCCCATCCCCCAATATTGTGCCAATCCTCTCCTGATCCCATCCCCCAATATTGTGCCAATCCTCTCCTGATCCCATCTCCCAATATTGTGCCAATCCTCTCCTGATCTCATCCCCCAATATTGTGCCAATCCTCTCCTGATCCCATCCCCCAATATTGTGCCAATCCTCTCCTGATCCCATCCCCCAATATTGTGCCAATCCTCTCCTGATCCCATCCCCCAATATTGTGCCAATCCTCTCCTGATCCCATCCCCCAATATTGTGCCAATCCTCTCCTGATCCCATCCCCCAATATTGTGCCAATCCTCTCCTGATCCCATTCCTCAATAGTGTGCCAATCCTCTCCTGATCCCATCCCCCAATATTGTGCCAATCCTCTCCTGATCCCATTCCTCAATAGTGTGCCAATCCTCTCCTGATCCCATCCCCCAATATTGTGCCAATCCTCTCCTGATCCCATTCCTCAATATTGTGCCAATCCTCTCCTGGTCTCATTCCCCAATATTGTGCCAATCCTCTCCTGATCCCATCCCCCAATATTGTGCCAATCTTCTTCTGATCCCATCCCCCAATATTGTGCCAATCCTCTCCTGATCCCATTCCCCAATATTGTGCCAATCCTCTCCTGGTCTCATTCCCCAATATTGTGCCAATCCTCTCCTGATCCCATCCCCCAATATTGTGCCAATCCTCTCCTGATCCCATTCCCCAATATTGTGCCAATCCTCTCCTGATCCCATTCCCCAATATTGTGCCAATCCTCTCCTGATCCCATCCCCCAATATTGTGCCAATCTTCTCCTGATCCCATACCCCAATATTGTGCCAATCCTCTCCTGGTCTCATTCCCCAATATTGTGCCAATCCTCTCCTGGTCTCATTCCCCAATATTGTGCCAATCCTCTCCTGATCCCATACCCCAATATTGTGCCAATCCTCTCCTGATCCCATACCCCAATATTGTGCCAATGCTGCTCTCCTGGTCCCATTCCCCATTATTGTACCAACCCTCTTCTGATCCCATTCCTCGATGTTATGTTACGTCTCTCCTGTTTCCATTCCCCAATTTACACAGAGAATATCTGAAACTGTTTTCTATTGAGATAAAATTAATCAAATCTTATGAACCCTTTTTTCCCTAAAGTCTGTTTAGTCTATTGTGTCTTAATTTGAGGGTCTTAGCAAACGTCTTCTGAAATCAACATCTAATTTTGCAAGGCTCCAGATGTGTGGGTCATGAAAATAGTTGTGTGACTTGCACATTTAAGAGGGCCATGTTTCATGATGTGATCTGCGGGGAGAAAATGAGGCTGTTCACATGGGCATGTTCGAGCTTCATTAAGATTGAATCATTACTGAAATGAGGTCTCATGCTGAGTTTCACAATTTTGGATACGAACATACAACACAGACGGGCAGGAAAAGACCAGCTGGTCCATCAAGCCCCACACCCATGATGGCTGGAGCATCCTGACTAAACACATCCACCCTCCCTCCCTCCCTCCCTCCCTCCCTCCCCTCCCCCCGCAGCTCCTACAAGAGGCAAAGAAACAGAGAAAAAAACGAGGGCAAATAAAAGAAAAAATACTTTGGAAGAGTCCTCTCCTACCCCCTCAGGTGCTCGAAACCAGTGCAGGAGGTCACATGGGCCAAAATGATGATGTGCCCCCATCTCCTTCATCCACCTGCATCATGCACATCTAAAATGGGCACAAATGCCAAATAGGTTTAATCCGATCTTATATCAAGATTGCTGGTGTTTTACTGAATGTGGAAGATCATGGGTGCATTTCTCGATGTCTGCATCGAACTTCTATTTTCTTGCCTCATTCTGCCTTTTTTGCATTTTGTTTGGAAACACTTTTCAGCCAATCGTTGCAGCAAGTTGCATCTAACATAACGCAGAGGACGGGAATCCCTCTCATTGTTCCCGCAGTGCTGCATGAAGTGGAGGAGGAGGATGGTCATTTCACGAGGAGACATCATCTTCAGGTCCACTGCCATCTCAGGGGGTATGTTGACTCCAAGCGATACTTAAGGACCCATATTTACATACTTCTGGGTATGTCATGTGAGACCCGTCTTCCTTGCCAAGCTTCACTGCAGGGGCAGTGACTGAGCTTTGTCATTTGCCTGTGGCATGAATTAGAGGTGGTGTCACGGATTGGGGCGGCTCTACCAGTACGTGGCGAGCATTAAGCCGCAGGATCCTTCCATGTAGCCACAGACGATATCTACCAGTAAGCCGGTCTGTAGTTCATACCCATATAAAGCAAATGACCGAGGCCGTGTTTGCTAGAAGGAAACACCTTTATCACTTACTTGAGAACACATAACTTTTAACCATCTGGCAGGCTCTCCAAGAATTATTTTTTTATTCGTTCATGGGATGTGGGCGTCGCTGGCGAGGCTGGCATTTATTGCCCATCCCTAATTGACCTTGAGAAGGTGGTGGTGAGCCGCCTTCTTGAACCGCTGCAGTCCGTGTGGTGAACAGTGCTGTTAGGAAGGGAGTTCCAGGATTTTGACCCAGCGACGATGAAGGAACGGCGATATATTTCCAAGTCGGGATGGTGTGTGACTTGGAGGGGAACGTGCGGGAGGTGTTGTTCCCATGTGCCTGCTGCTCTTGTCCTTCTAGGTGGTAGAGGTCGCGGGTTTGGGAGGAGCTGTCGAAGAAGCCTTGGCGAGTTGCTGCAGTGCATCCTGTGGATGGTACACACTGCAGCCACAGTACGCCGGTGGTGAAGAGAGTGAATGTTTAGGGTGGTGGATGGGGTGCCAATCAAGCGGGCTGCTATGTCCTGGATGGTGTTGAGCTTCTTGAGTGTTGTTGGAGCTGCACTCATCCATGCAAGTGGAGAGTATTCCATCACACTCCTGACTTGTGTCTTGTAGATGGTGGAAAGGCTTTCGGGAGTCAATAGGTGAGTCACTCACCGCAGAATACCCAGCCTCTGACCTGCTCTTGTAGCCACAGTATTTATATGGTTGGTCCAGTTAAGTTTCTGGTCAATGGTGACCCCCAGGATGTTGATGGTGGGGGATTCGGCGATGGTAATGCCGTTGAATGTCAAAGGGAGGTGGTTAGACTCTCTCTTATTGGAGATGGTCATTGCCTGGCACTTGCCTGACGCGAATGTTACTTGCCACTTATCAGCCCAAGCCTGGATGTTGTCCAGGGCTCGCAGCATGCGGGCTCGGACTGCTTCATTATTTGAGGGTTTGCGAATAGAACTGAACACTGTGCAATCATCAGCGAACATCCCCATTTCTGACCTTATGATGGAGGGAAAGTCATTGATGAAGCATCTGAAGATGGTTGGGCCTAGGACACTGCCCTGAGGAACTCCTGCAGCAATATCCTGGGGCTGAGATGATTGGCCTCCAAACAACCACTACCATCTTCCTTTGTGCTAGGTATGACTCCAGCCACTGGAGAGTTTTCCCCGATTCCCATTGACTTCAATTTTACTAGGGCTCCTTAGTGCCACACTCGGTCAAATGCTGCCTTGGTGTCAAGGGCAGTCACTCTCACCTCACCTCTGGAATTCAGCTCTTTTGTCCATGTTTGGACCAAGGCTGTAATGAGGTCTGGAGCCGAGTGGTCCTGGCGGAACCCAAACTGAGCATCGGTGAGCAGGTTATTGGTGAGTAAGTGCCGCTTGGTAGCACTGTCAATGACACCTTCCATCACTTTGCTGATGATTGAGAGTAGACTGATGGGGCGGTAATTGGCCGGATTGGACTTGTCCTGCTTTTTGTGGACAGGACATACCTGGGCAATTTTCCACATTGTCGGGTAGATGCCAGTGTTGTAGATGTACTGAAACAGCTTGGCTAGAGGCGCGGCTAGTTCTGGAGCACAAGGCTTCAGCACTACAGCCGGGATGTTGTCGGGGCCCTTAGCCTTTGCTGTATCCAGTGCACTCAGCCGTTTCTTGATATCACATGGAGTGAATCGAATTGGCTGAAGAATCTAGGTCATTATAGGTAGAATCCATCAGGGCTCCACATGTCATCCTGAACGTGAAAGGGATACAACTTCAATAATGTGCAGGTGGTTTCTGACCACAGCAGTGAGATCCTGCACTTTACTGTCCTTCACCCAGGGAGCATCCACCATACATTTCATTACACAGCAATGTACAGTGGCTGCATTATTTGAGAGAATCAAGAGATACCTGCTGGGAAGCCCTCACTACTCTTTGCAGCCATGGATGAAGACCCCAATTAGAAATCCACTCAGACAGCGCTGGAGCACAGATACAATGAGGGTTGCGACATCACCGTTGAGCACAGAGATGCTGAAGCAACGATTACATAGAATTACATAGAATGTACAGCATATCCAAGTTTGCTGACGATACAAAGCTAGGTGGGAAAGTAAGCTGTGAGGAGGACACAAAAAGTCTGCAAAGGGATATGGACAGGTTCAGTGAGTGGGCAAGAAGGTGGCAGATGGAGTATAATGTCGGGAAATGTGAGGTTATTCACTTTGGTAGGAAGAATAGAAAAACAGAATATTTTTTAAATGGTGAGAAACTATTAAATGTTGGTGTTCAGAGAGACTTAGGTCTCCTCGTACAAGAAACACAAAGTTAGCATGCAGGTACAGCAGGCAATTAGGAAGGCAAACGGCATGTTGGCCTTTATTGCAAGGTGGTTGGAGTACAAGAATAAGGAAGTCTTGCTATAGTTGTACAGGGCATTGGTGAGGCCTCACCTGCAGTACTGCGTACAGTTTTGGTCTCCTTATCTAAGGAAGGATATACTTGCCTTAGAGGCGATGCAGCAAAGGTTCACTAGATTGATTCCTGGGATGAGAGGGTTGTCCTATGAAGACGTTAAGTAGAATGGGCCTATACTCTCTGGAGTTTAGAAGAATGAGAGGTGATCTCATTGAAACATATAAGATTATGAGAGGGCTTGACAAGCTAGATGCTGAGAGATTGTTTCCCATGGCTGGAGAGTCTAGAACTCGGGGGCATAATTGCATTCAAGACTGAGATGAGGAGGAATTTCTTCACGCAAAGAGTTGTGAATCTTTGGAATTCTCTACCCCAGAGAGTTGTGAAGGCTGAGTCAGTGAGTATATTCAAGGCTGAGATGGATAGATTTTTGGACTCTATGGGGAATCAAGTGATATGGTGATTGGGCGGGAAAGTGGAATTGAGGACAAAGATCAGCCATGATTGAATGGCGGAGCAGGCTTGAGGGGCCGTATGGCCTACTCCTGCTCCTATTTCTTATGTTCTTCATCTAAGCCCATCAACATATCCTTCTATTCCTTTCTCCCTCGTGTTTATCAAGCTTCCCCTTATCTGCATCTATGCTAGTCGCCTCAACTACTCCTTGTGGTAGCAATTTCCACATTCTCACCACTCTCTGGGTAAAGAAGTTTCTCCTGAATTCCCCATTGGATTTATTAGTGACTATCTTATATTTATGGCCCCTAGTTCTGGTCTCCTCCGCAATGGAAACATTTTCTCTACGTCTACCCTATCAAACCCTTTCATAATCTTAAAATCTTCTATCAGGTCACCCCCTCAGTCATCTCTTTTCTGGAGAGAAGAGCCCCAGCTTGATCAATCTTTCCTGATAGGTATAACCTCTCAGTTCTGGTATCATCTTAGAAAATCTTTTTCACACCTTCTCCACTGCCTCTATATCCCTTTTGTAATATGGAAACTAGAACTGTTCACAGTACGCCAAGTGTGGTCTAACTAATATTCTATACAAGTTAACATAACTTCCCTGCATTTCAATTCTATCCCTCTAGAAATGAACCACAGTGCTTTGTTTGCTTTTTTATGGCCTTATTAATCTGCATCGCTACTTTTAGTGATTTGTTTATCTGTACCTCCGGATCCTTCTGCTCCTCTATCCCATTTAGACTCTTACTATCCAAGCGGTATGTGGCCTCCTTATTCTTCCTACCAAACTGTACCATCTCACACTTATCTATATTGAAATTCCTTTGCCAATTACACGCATCATTCTGCAAGTTTTGTCGCAGTCCTCCTCAGTATTAATTTTCCCCCCCAATTTGATGTCGTCCACAAATTTTGAAATTGTACTTCCGATTCCCAAGTCCAAATCTTTTATGTAAATGGTGAACAACAGTGGTCCCAGCACCGATCCTTGTGGAACACCACTTCCCATCTTTTGCCAGTCTGAGTAACCACCTTTAACCCCTACTCTCTGTTTTCTGTTTTGTAGCCAGCTTGCTATCCATTCTGCTACTTGTCCCCTGACTCCACATGCTCTGACCTTAGTTGAGTCTACTTTGTGGTATCTTATTGAAGGCCTTTTGAAAATCCAAATATATTATATCTACTGCATTATCCTTGTCTTCCCTGTTACTTCTTCAAAGAATTCAATAAGGTTGGTCAAGCATGACCTTCCCTTTTGAAATCCGTGCTGGCTATTCTTTATTATATTTTTGGTTTCTCGATGTTTTTCTATTACATCTTTGAATAAAGATTCCATTATCTTTCCTACCACCAACGTTAAGCTAACTGGTCTATAGTTCCCTGGACTTGTTCTATCTCCCTTTTTAAATATAGCAGTCCTCTGACACTTTTCTAATAATTTTTTTTATATATATGTAATCGTGTCTCTGCTATCTCTTCCCTAACTTCTTTTAATATGCGAGGATGCAATCCATCCGTACCAGGGGTTTTATTCTCTCTAAGTTTGATAAGTTTATTAATTATCTCCCCCCTTTCTATCTTAAATGTCTTGATATATTTTTTGATCTCTTCTTCTAATGTCATGCCTACCTTGTTTGTCTCCCCGGTAAATACTGAGGCAAAGTAACTATTTCTGCCATTTCGCTGTAATTACCCATGAGTTATTGCGTGCATCCCTTAGTGGCCCTATTCCTATCCTGATTTTTCTTTTGATAGTTATGTGTCTGTAGAATACTTTACTTTTTTTTATATTCCTTGATAATTCAGTTTCACAGTTTCTTTTTGCCTTCCTAATTGTTTTTTTTGACTTCTTTTCTAACTGTTCTGTATTTCCCTTTGTCATCCTCTCCTTTGTTGTCTATGTACTTAGTGCATGCTTTTTTCTTTAGTTTCATTTTTGCCCTAATTTCTTTATTCATCCATTGTTTGTTCTTGCTTTTTGGTGGGATATATTTCTCCTGGACTCCACTGATCACCGTTCTAAATATTTCCCACTGCTGGTTTATTTCTTTGTCAGTAAATTTTTCCAGTTTATTTTCCCTAGTTCCATTCTCATCCCCTTAAAATCAGCTTTTTTCCAATTTATTAGTTTGGTCTTTGTCTTACTTATGTCCTTCTCAATCTCTAGCTGAAACTTCATTACGTTGTGATCGCTATTCCGTGGGGTACTGTTCTACAGTGCAGCCGCAGTCTCCAAAAACATCGCCGTCTGCTGCACAACTTTGCCATCTGACGAGAAGTTGACGTGCAGCAGGATGATGAGGAGTCCCTTCGGCTGCAAACCCACAGGAAGAGGTTGAGGAATAAGAGGGTGACATGGAGGAAGCTGCCGTAAAGGCGTGGAGTTTGGTGCAGATCAAGAACTACTTCCAGTAATGGACACAAATCTGCCACTCACCAACAAACTAATTGCTTTGAAAACCTACACATTATGCCGCCAAGAACATTCTGCAAGTTACCTCTATTAAAGCATCTTTTTGTCCCTCCCCCCTAGTACTTCGTAGCTTTCCACAGCTCTACCCAACAAATACTGACATATGAAGTTGAAATAAAATGCTTAATATTTATTTGGTACTATTTATAAGTATCATGGGCTCTAAGCTATGTGACTGTGCTTCTTCTATACAGTGTGCTGCTGTTCCTTCTTAGCCTAAGACTGTGTTTGTACTCTGATTGGAAGGAGCAACTATGGTGTGGCGGAGGTTAGGGTCCTCTTGGGTTGGTCGTGGCTTTGAACCTCTGGATTCAGGGTCACGATGTGTCCTTTCAACAACTAGATCAACATCTGACAACATAGTGGCGACCAGGTCCCACCCACTCTATGGCATTTCCTTGATCCTTCAAGGGATCTGCCTTGAGTGGGAGGCTGTGCAGCTACCTTGAGAGGAAACTGCCTCATCGAAACCTTCTCCTGCCAAGCCCCGGGTGCTGGACACCCTAGCTGGAGGACCAGCACTCTGCATGAGGGCAGTCCACAAGGTATCTTCAATGTGGACCAAGCCCACTATCACAGCTGTTTCCAAACAATCTTGCAGTCCAGCAAATCAGCCAGTGACAGATTCGTGCCAATAGATGCCCAAGTTCTCAATGGTGCCAGTCACAGCCTTCATCAAAATTGTTCTGCGATTGTTCATTCACTGCTTCGGGGCTCCCCTGCAGTGGGCTTTGAAGGTGGCACTGGCTCCGTGGCACTGTTTCCTTAAATCCACACTGCAGCACTGTGTGACCTCGGAGGTGTACTGCCATACATTCTCTGCCAGCTGCTTATGACGGTCTCAATGGATGTTGCTAATGCCCCCTGGTCCTGCATCAGCTGCCGTCTGAAGGCAGGCTTGTAAGAATATAGATATGTTTTTACATTATTTTAATACAGAACGAAGGCAGAACAGCTTATATAGCAATTATGGTTAAACCACATGAGTAAATCAAAATTGGTTTGACCTGTATGCTGGAAGATCTTATCTTTTGATCACAGCGACACTCCAGGACAAAAGCTATAGTTTGGGAACAGCAAAGATAGGAAGCAAGGGTTACTGAGATAACAATGTAGCAGGATATTAACCAGGACACGAGGCCTTTATCATTGTATGTTCGATGGCCTAAGGGTGATAAAACACCCAACAAAGTTAACCTCAGCAAGAATTGGACAATGAAAGCTTGTTTTCAAAATAGTATAAAGGACAAATACAAAGCAAAATTCAATAGGAACTTTGGCTAGCTTCAAGGAGGGCTACCATGATCAGGCCTGGATTGGCATGCTCATGATTCCTGGAAAGTTCTTTACATGTAAGTATCTAGATATAAGATGGCATGTACTACTCTGATTGTAGTCTCAAGATGAATGTTTTGAAACAATAATAAATGTAGTTAATTGTCAGACATATTACTGTCTCTAGCTTTTCCAAACTGTTATTAAAAAGGATAAAGGAATTATTATCCAACAAGGCTCAGAAAGATACCAGTCATTTGCCCATATTACTGAGATACGGCATGGGCTCGCAAGCCTGCTCACATCTTTACTGTTGTTCTCCTTCCAATTTCGCTTGTTCCTCCTCACTTGTGATTTATGGTTCATACTTCTTCAACCTCACTCCTGAAATTCTCTGACTAGTGCTGGGTCAGTGGGAGTGTCTGATGCAACCTGCTGAGATGTGCGAGAGACTGTGGTGCCACCTAGTCCAGCCTCCTCATCTAGGGAAGAATGTACAGGAAAAGAAGAGAGTGGAGATTCATAAGGCCTTTCCAAGGCGGTACATTCAAAGAGGGGGGAGATCATAAGGCCTTTCCAAGGCGGTACATTCAAAGAGGGGGGAGATCATAAGGCCTTTCCAAGGCGGTACATTCAAAGAGGGGGGAGATCATAAGGCCTTTCCAAGGCGGTACATTCAAAGAGGGGGGAGATCATAAGGCCTTTCCAAGGCGGAACATTCAAAGAGGGGGGAGATCATAAGGCCTTTCCAAGGCGGTACATTCAAAGAGGGGGGAGATCATAAGGCCTTTCCAAGGCGGTACATTCAAAGAGGGGGGAGATCATAAGGCCTTTCCAAGGCGGTACATTCAAAGAGAGGGGAGATCTTAAGGCCTTTCCAAGGCGGTACATTCAAAGAGGGGGGAGATCTTAAGGCCTTTCCAAGGCGGAACATTCAAAGAGAGGGGAGATCTTAAGGCCTTTCCAAGGCGGTACATTCAAAGAGGGGGGAGATCTTAAGGCCTTTCCAAGGCGGTACATTCAAAGAGGGGGGAGATCTTAAGGCCTTTCCAAGGCGGAACATTCAAAGAGAGGGGAGATCTTAAGGCCTTTCCAAGGCGGTACATTCAAAGAGGGGGGAGATCTTAAGGCCTTTCCAAGGCGGAACATTCAAAGAGAGGGGAGATCTTAAGGCCTTTCCAAGGCGGAACATTCAAAGAGAGGGGAGATCTTAAGGCCTTTCCAAGGCGGTACATTCAAAGAGGGGCGCGATCATAAGCCACTTTGTACATCGTGTTGCTGTTTAACAAGTGTAGCCCCGGGGAGTAAGAAAATGAGGATGGGAAGGATTATAATAAATGGGGGACACTTGCTGGCTGGTGGCACCATACCTCCAAATTCATGCTCGCCAATCCCTTCCACAGCTTCCCAGGGGGAAAACATGCAGGCAATCTCCTCATAGTGCGTCATCTGCTCAACAATGGCTGGTCTCTTGCTTATCCCGGACCATCCACTCCCTCCACCATCGACGTACCATGGCTGCATTATGTACTATCTACAGGATGCACTGCAGCAACTTGAAAAGGTTTCTTCGGCAGCACCTCCCAATCCCATGACCTCTACCACCTAGAAGAACATGGGCAGCAGGTCTACGGGAACACCATCCAAGTTCCCCTCCAAGTCACACATCACACCGACTTGGGCATTTACCGCCGTTCTTTCATTGTCGTTGGGTCAAAATCCTGGAACTCCCTACCTAACAGCACTGTGGGAGAACATTCACCACATGGACAGCAGTGGTTCAAGAAGAAGGCGGCTCATCACCACCTTCTCAAGGGCAACGAGGGATGGGCGATAAATGCCAGCGACACCCACATTGTGAGAATGAAAAACTGAAAATTCCCTGTTGTTGTGTGCAGCCTTGGCCTGTACGTAGACCACAGTAAAGATGATGATAGGAAATCCCTGAACTCCTCAGACAGTATCTCTGTGCCTAGACCACCTCCCTCCTGGAGTTAAGACTTTGCAATGGTGTTTCTGCTGGCAGTACTCAATGTGAATGGGACTGAATGTGCAAAGTATTACCATGGCCCACTCCACTTCTTTTGTGTGCAAGAGGGTTGCAAAACGGGGATATTTTATTTGCCTGCTCCAGCAAGAGTGCAGAAAAGCAACATTTTCTTGGGGCCACGCCTTCCAAGAATGAAGAGCACGCATGTATACAAAGGAGGGGATGCTTACCTTGTCAATTCTCCAGTGCATTGCAACAGTGATTACATTTCAAAAGTACTTCATTGGCTGTAAAGCGCTTTGGGATATCCTGACGTTGTGAAAGGTGCTATAGAAATTCAACTTCCTTCCTTCCTCCCTGATACCAGAAAATGTCTTCCTCGTTTGCTCCCATATCCTATCCCACACCATGGCCCGGTCACCCATCACCCCTGCCCTCACTAATCTACATTGGCTCCCAATACCCCATGCCTACATTTAACATTTTTTATTCTTGTCTTTAAATCCCTCAATGGCCTTGCTCTTCTCTACTGCTGTAATGACCCTCTGAACCCTTTGTTCCCAGTGTGCTTCCCCCCTCTCTTTGCTCCACCATTAACAGCCGTGCCTTCAGCCACCTAGGTTCCACTCACTGGAATTTCCCTCCATAGACCCTTCCATCTCTGCACCTCCATCTCCTCCTGTAAGCCCTCCTTAAAACTCAACTCTTAGACCAAGCTCTTGTCACCCTTACTAACCTCTCCTTCTTTGCATCAGTGTCTATTTTTCTCACATTTCTGTGAAGAGGCTTGGGATGTTTTTCTATGTTAAAGGCCCGACATAAATGCTGGTTGTTGTTGTATAACACAAGCCAACCTCTACAAAGGGTGAAACACAACCCAACCAATACATAGTATATATTAAGACTGATCCTCTATACACGATATAATATAACCCATCTATATTGAGCCCTATCTAGATACAGTGTAATATGCAACCTATCCTCTATGTAATGTAATATACAAACCTTCCTCACCTCAAGCTATGTATAGTGTATAGCACATCCATCCTCTAGCCATTGTATCACACAATCTATCCTTTATACAATGTAATACATAACTCATCTTCAACAACTCAAGCTATCTAGCGTATAACACACCCCATGCCTACATCCTGTATATCATAATCCAACCTGCATAAAGTGTATTACAGAACCTGACCCATATACAGCGTATATCACAACTCAACCTATATACAGTATATATCACAACTCAACCTATATACAGTATATATCACAACTCAACCTATATTAGGTACATACCACAACTCAACCCATATAGTGGATATCACAACTCAGCTTATAGACAGTGTATATCACAATACAATGAGTATAAAGTGTATAACAGAACCCAACCTATATACAGCATAGATCACAACTCAGCCCATATACAGTGTATAGTGTATGACAAACCATCATATATTCAGTGTGTATCACAATTCAACCTATATACGGTGTATATCACAACCCAATCAGTATAAAGTGTATAACAGAACCAAACCTATATACAGTGTATATTACAACTCCGCCAACATACAGGGTATATCACAACTCAACCTCTATACAGCGCATATCACAACCAAACTTATCTAGAGCGTGTATCACAACTCAACCCATATACAGTGCATATCACTATCCAACATATATACAGTGTATATCAGAACGCAACCTATATACAGTGTTTAACACAACCCAACAAGCCTTAGTACCATCTGAGCAATGTTTTCAGGGTCTTTTTTGGGTCTTGATTCCCTCTGTGATGGTGTATAACAATCATAGTATCATAGTATGGTACAGCACAGGAGACCATTCGGCCCATCATGCCTGTGCCAGCTCTTTGAAAGAGTATCCAATTAGTCCCATTTCCCTGTTCTTTCCCCATAGCCCTGTAAATTTTTTCCCTTCAAGTATTTATCCAATTCTCTTTTGAAAGTTAGAATTGAATCTGTTTCCACCACCCTTTCAGGCAGTGCATTCCAGATCATAACAATTCGCTGCATAAAAAATATTTCCTCATGTTGCTTCTGGTTCTTTTGTCAATCACCTTAACTCTGTCCCCTCTGGTTACCTACCCTTCTGCCATGAGAAACAGTTTCTCCTTATTCACTCTGTCAAAACCATTCATGATGTTGAACACCTCTATCAAATCTCCTCTTAACATTCCCTGTTCTAAGGAGAACATCCCCAGCTTCTCCAATCTCTCCACATAACTGAAGTCCCTCATCCCTGGTACCATTCTAGTAAATCTCTTCTGCACCCTCTCTTAGGCCTTGACAACCTTCCTAAATTGTGGTGCCCAGAATTGAACACAATACTCCAGTTGAGGCCTAACCAGTGTTTTATAAAGGTTTAGCATAACTTCCTTGCTTTTGTACTCTATGCCTTTATTAATAAACATGACGTGGAGATGCCGGTGATGGACTGGGGTTGACAAATGTAAGGAATCTTACAACACCAGGTTATAGTCCAACTGTTTTATTTGAAAATCACAAGCTTTCGGAGGCTTTCTCCTTCGTCAGGTGAGTGTGAGGTCAGGTGAGGTGAGGTCAGTCACCTGACGAAGGAGAAAGCCTCCGAAAGCTTGTGATTTTCAAATAAAACAGTTGGACTATAACCTGGTGTTGTAAGATTCCTTACATTTATTAATAAAGCCTAGGAGCCCATATGCTTTTTTAACAGCCTTCTCAACTTGTCCTGCCACCTTCAAAGATTTGTGTACATATACCCTCAGATTTCTCTATTCCTGCACTCCCTTTACAATTGTACCATTTAGTTTACATTGCCTCTCATCATTCTTCCTACCAAAATATATCACTTCACACTTCTCTGCATTAAATTTCATCTGCCATGTGTCTGCCCATTTCACTCGTCTGTCTATGTCCTCGTGAAGTCTGTTACTGTCCTCCACATTGTTTACTACATTTCCGAATTTCATGTCATCTGCAAATTTTGAAATTATACCCTGTCTGAAAAACAACCATTTACCTCTACTCTCTGCTTTCTGTCTCTCAGCCAATTTTGTATCCACACTACCACTGTCCCTTTAATCCCATGGGCTTTAATTTTGGTAACAAGTCTATTATGTGGTACTTTATCAAATAGCTTTAAAAAGTCCATATACGCAACATCAACCCTTTCCGTTATTTCATCAATGATCTCAATCAAGTTAGTCAAACATGATTCTCCTTTAACAAATCCGTGCTGACTTTTATTTATTAGCCCATACTTTTCCAAGTGCCAATTAATTTTGTCCCGGATTATTGTCACAAAAAGTTTCCCCACCACCGGCGTTGGGCTGACTGGCCTGTAATTGCTGGGTTTATCCTTCTCCCCTTTTTGAACAGGGGTGCAGCATTTGCAATCGTCCAGTCTTCTGGCACCACTCCCAAATTTAAAGAGGATTGAAAGATTGTGGCCAGAGCCTCCGCAGTTTCCACCTTTACTTCCCTCAGTAACCTAGAGTGTATCCTGATAAGTGGCAAGTAACATTCGCGCCAGACAAGTGTCAGACAATGACCATCTCCAACAATGATGTGGAGATGCCGGTGATGGACTGGGGATGACAAATGTAAGAATGTTACAACACCAGGTTATAGTCCAACTGTTTTATTTGAAAATCACAAGCTTTCGGAGGCTTTCTCCTTTGTCAGGTGAGCAAGTGTGGGATTCCATGGAAGGTTACCGCATTTATAGTCAGAGAACAATACCTGGTGATTACAGATAATCTTTCCAACTGCCCGTTGTCAAGGCAATCAAAGTGTTCAGACAGAGTGATGTTACCTACAGGACCACCGAATACACAAACGGCCAGAACACAAAAGAGAGAGAGAGAGGGAGAGAAACATCCGAAAGGAAGCAAGCAGAGGAGGCTGAGGGGGGACATGATTGAGGTGTACAAAATTATGAGGGGCACAGATAGGATGGATACTAAGGAGCTTTTTCCCTTCGTTGAGGGTTCTATAACAAGGGGGCATAGATTCAAGGTAAAAGGCGGGAGGTTTAGAGGGGATTTGAGAAAGAACTTTTTCACTCAGAGGGTGGTTGGAGTCTGGAACTCACTGCCTGAAAGGGTTGTGGAGGCAGGAACCCTCACAACATTCAAGAAGCATTTGGATGAGCACTTGAAATGCCATAGCATACAAGGCTACGGACCAAATGCTGGTATATGGGATTAGATTAGACAGGGCTTGATGGCCGGCGCGGACACGATGGGCCGAAGGGCCTCTATCCGTGCTGTATAACTCTATGACTCTATGAAGAGAAAGACAGAGAATGACCCGTTGTGTTAAAAACAGATAACTTTTTTTCGCTGGTGGGGTTACGTGTAGTGTGACATGAACCCAAGATCCCGGTTGGTCCATGGAACTCAACCGGGATCTTGGGTTCATGTCACGCTACACGTAACCCCACCAGCGAAAAAAAGTTATCTGTTTTTAACACAACGGATCATTCTCTGTCTTTCTCTTCCTTTCGGATGTTTCTCTCCCTCTCTCTCTCTCTTTTGTGTTCTGGCCGTTTGTGTATTCGGTGGTCCTGTAGGTAACATCACTCTGTCTGGACACTTTGATTGCCTTGACAACGGGCAGTTGGAAAGATTATCTGTAATCACCAGGTATTGTTCTCTGACTATAAATGCGGTAACCTTCCATGGAATCCCACACTCGCTCACCTGACGAAGGAGAAAGCCTCCGAAAGCTTGTGATTTTCAAATAAAACAGTTGGACTATAATCTAGTGTGGTAAGATTCCTTACATCTCCAACAAGAGAGAATCTAACCACCTCCCCTTGACAGTCAACAGCATTACCATCACCGAATCCCCCACCATCAACATCCTGGGGTCACCATTGACCAGAAACTTAACTGGACCAGCCATATAAATACTGTGGCTACAAGAGCAGGTCAGAGGCTGGGTATTCTGCGGCGAGTGACTCACCTCCTGACTCCCCAAAGCCTTTCCAACATCTACAAGGCACAAGTCAGGAGTGCGATGGAAAACTCTCCACTTGCCTGGATGAGTGCAGCTCCAACAACACTCAAGAAGCTCAACACCATCCAGGACAAAGCAGCCCGCTTGATTGGCACCCCATCCACCACCCTAAATATTCACTCCCTCCATCACCGGCGCACTGTGGCTGCAGTGTGTACCATCTACAGGATGCACTGCAGCAACTCGCCAAGGCTTCTTTGACAGCACCTCCCAAACCCGCGACCTCTACCACCTAGGACAAGGGCAACAGGCACATGGGAACACCACCACCTGCACATTCCCCTCCAAGTCACACACCATCCCGACTTGGAAATATATCGCCGTTCTTTCATCATCGCTGGGTCAAAATCCTGGAACTCCCTACCTAACAGCACTGTGGGAGAACCTTCACCACACAGACTGCAGCGGTTCAAGGCGGCGGCTCACCACCACCTTCTCAAGGGCAATTAGGGATGGGCAATAAATGCTGGCCTCGCCAGCGACTCCCACATCTCATGAACGAACAAAAAAAAAACCATTTGGACCGGGTGACAATATTTATCATTCTGCCATCACCTATTCTGTTTACATGGTCGAACTATCTTAGTTGCCTTTCAGTGACTCAGTCCACTAGTATTTTTCTCTGTCCAAATTTCTTTTGCACTGTGTGGTTTCAAAGCCTGAGGATCCTAAAACTACCTCGAATTCATTAAGTAGGCAACAAATGATCACTGGTCATCCTCTGCCCCGTGGCACTGATGCCTCCTCCCATGCAAGTGCCTCTGAAGTTTCATACATCCCAAATTTTATTTACAAAGAGATACTCCTCGTATTCCACCTTCAACCATTAGTGAGTAGCAGCAGCCAGGGTGGTTCTTTTGATTATCACACCTCCCACAGCTATGAATCATTTTGCTAGGTAGCAAAACATATCTGCTTGCTCCATTCATAGAACCATAGAATCCTACAGCACAGGAGGCCATTCAGCCTATCGTGCCTGTGCCAGCTCTTTGAAAGAGCTATCCAATTAATCCCATTCCCCTGCTCTTTCCACATAGCCCTGCAAATTTTTCCTTTTCAAGTATTTATCCAATTCCCATTTGTAAGTTACTAATGAATCTGCTTCCACCATCCTTTCAGGAAGTGCATTCCAGATCATAACAACTTGTTGTTCATTCCTTCTTCATTTATATAATCTTCTGGCCGAACAAGGCCTTTCATCTTGACTGTACTTAAATTTAGGCCAAACCCTTTGCTTGCTTCATAAATTCTGTTTGTCAGACCTTGGGTAACATTCCTACTTTCAGTGGTAATGACAGTATCGCTGGCAAATCTCATGCCATTCATAGAATGTCCTCTTCATTTAACATCTACATTCATGTCATCTAGACAGATCCATACAACTGCAGCTAACATTACATTAATACATATGAGAGACAGAACACGGTCTCATTCTTTCATCCAGTTAAACCAGTCAGACAGTTCACACTTTATGCACACCAGACTCTTGGAAAACAGTCATACACTGTGCAGGATTTTGACTCTTTTCACATTCAAGTCCCAGTTTCGTAATATCGTCCACAATCTGCTTCTTCAGACCCTGTCAAATGCTTGTCTGAAAATGTTCTCCATGAGGTGTCAGTTCCTTTCATCATGTTTCTCAGATAGTTGCCTGAGGGTAAATACATTGGTCTACTTTGCTTCAGTTATATTTCAACCCATTTCACCAAGAACCTTTTACTTGCAATTTGATTTCCCAGGACTGATGAACACTTTACCAACTACACACAGGAGGCTAATTCCAGAGTAGATTCTATGCTCATTTTTATTCCCTCTTTGGAAATATAATCCTTCTACTGTTTTTCCCAGCCCGTAGAAATTGTTCCTTCTTCCATATTTTATTGCAGAGATTGTGGATGGCCTGAACTCCCATTTTCCCAGATGCCTTAATGACTTTCACCTCAACATGACCTTTACAATCTATTCCTCACTATCCTTTCCTCCTTTATCTTGTCAAGGACTTTCTCACCTTGAAAACCTAGTAACAGTTCTTATGCTGAGAGGTTTCCGGTAAAGACATTTTAGCTAAACTCTTTTCCCCTCTCTTTCCTTTTGATATATTTCTGCAATTTTATGTTACTTGGCTCTTTAGCTGGTTCGTTCCACTTTCCCCCTCATAGACCTCATTAAGCTCTAATAGACTGACGATCCATGTAAACATTTATAGCCCTCTGGTCCCAGTACTCCTTCTGCAGCCACGGTATGTGCTCCTCTGCTAGTATATTCTGGTGTGGGGAGGGGGGGGCTGGCAGGTGGGTGCAGAGCACATATGCGCACCCTGACATCCTTCCATTGGCCCCCATTTCAAGCCCCAAAAAAGCAGAGATACAGGGGGATTCCCATATACAGTATGTAAAATAACTCAGCCACTATACGGTATATAAAATAACCGTCACTATCGAGTATATAAAATAACCCAGCCTCTATAGAGTATAAAATAACTCAGCCTCTATATGGCATATAGTAACCCAGCCTGTAAACAGTATATAAAATAACCCAGCCTCTATGCAGTACATTAGATAAACCAGGCATTATACAGTATATTAGATAAACCAGCCTCTATATGGTATATAAAATAACCCAGCCACAACACAGCATATAAAATAACTGTCACTATACAGTGTACAAAATAACCCAGCCACTATACAGTATATAAAATAACCCAACCTCTATACAATATATAAAATAAACCAGCCACTGTACAGTATATAAAATAACCCAGTCACTACATGGTATATAAAATAACCATCACTATACAGTATATAAAATAAGCCAGTCACTACACAGAATATAAAATAAGCCAGTCACTTAACAGTATATAAAATAACCCATCACTATACAGTATATGAAATAACCCAGCCTCTGTGCAGTATATTAGATAAACCAGCCTCTATATGGTATATAAAATAACCCAGCCACTAGACAGCATATACATAACCATTACTATACAGTATATAAAATAACCCAGTCTCTACACAGTATATAATATAAACAAGTCACTACACAGTATATAAATAACCCCGTCTCTATACAGTATATAAAATAACCTAGCCATTATATAGTATATAAAATAACCCAGTCACTATATGGTATATAAAATAACCCAGTCACTATATAGTATGTAATAAACCAGCCACTATACAGTACATAAAATAACCCAGCCAGTATACAGTATATAAAATAACCCAGCCACTATACAGTATATAAAATAACCCAGCCACTATACAGTATATAAAATAATCCAGTCACTATACGGTATATAAAATAACCCAGTCACTATATGGTATATAAAATAACCCAGTCACTATATAGTATGTAATAAACCAGCCACTATACAGTACATAAAATAACCCAGCCAGTATACAGTATATAAAATAACCCAGCCACTATACAGTATATAAAATAACCCAGCCACTATACAGTATATAAAATAATCCAGTCACTATACGGTATAAAAAATAACCATCACTATATGGTTTATAAAATAACCCAGTCACTATACAGTATATAAAACAATCCAGTCACTATATGGTAAATACAATAACCATCACTATACGGTATATGAAGTAACCCAGTCATTATGCGGTATATGATAATCCAGCCTCTTTACAGTGTATTAAATAACCTAGCCTCTATATGGCACATAGTAACCCAGCCTGTATGCAGTATATAAAATAACCCAGCCTCTGTGCAGTATATTAGATAACCCAGCCACTACACAGCATATAAAATAACCCAGCCACTACAGCATTTAAATAAATGTCACCATACAGTATATAGAATGAACTAGCCACTATACAGCATGTAAAACAGACCAGCCACTATACAGTACAAAATAAACCAGCCACTATAATGTATATAAAATAACCCAGTCACTACACAGTATATACTATATAGTGGCTGTTATTTTATATATTGTATAGTGACTGCATTATTTTATATACTGTATAGTGATGGTTATTAATAACCCAGCCTCTGTACAGTATATAAAATAACACAGCCCTATACAGTATATAAAATAACCCAGCCACTATACGGTATATAAAAAACCCAGTCACTATATGGTACATACAATAACCATCACTATACAGTATAGAAAATAACCCAGCCTCTATATGGCATATAGTAACCCAGCCTGTATACAGTATATAAAATAACCCAGCCTCTGTGCAGTATATTAGATAAACCAACCTCTATATGGTATATAAAATAACCCAGCCTCTATACAGTATATTAGATAAACCAACCTCTATATGGTATATAAAATAACCCAGCCTCTATACAGTATATTAGATAAACCAACCTCTATATGGTATATAAAATAACCCAGCCTCTATACAGTATATTAGATAAACCAACCTCTATATGGTATATAAAATAACCCAGCCTCTATACAGTATATTAGATAAACCAACCTCTATATGGTATATAAAATAACCCAGCCACTAGACAGCATATAAAATAACTGTCACTATACAGTATATAAAATAACCCAACCAATGTACAATATACAAAATAACCCAGCCATTATACAGAATATAAAATAACCCAGTCTCTATACGGTATATAAAATAACCCAGTCTCTATACGGTATATAAAATAACCCAGCCACTGTACAGTATATAAAATAACCCAGCCAGTATACAGTATATAACATAACCCAGCCATTAAACAGTTTATAAAATAACCCAGCCACTACAGGGTATTTAAAATAACCCAGTCACTATATGGTATAAAAAATAACCCAGCCACTATACAGTATAGAAAATAATCCAGCGTATACAGAGTAGGGATTAGGTGCGCTGTGGAATGGTCAAGAAGACCAGCAGGACCAGGAAGGTCGGTCAGTCATGAAAATAAAGTTCTAACATAAATAAAACAAATTAAAACTGTAATTAAAATAATGTTTTTAAAAATTCATTCTCAGGCTATGGGCATCTCTGGCGAGGCCGGCATTTATTGCCCATTTCCAGTTGCCCTGAGAAGGTGGTGGTGAGCCGCCTTCTTGAACCGCTGCAGTCCATGCGGTGAAGGTTCGCCCACAGTGCTGTTAGGAAGGGAGTTCCAGGATTTTGACCCAGAGACGATGAAGGAACGGCGATATATGTCCCAAGTCAGGATGGTGTGTGACTTGGAGGGGAACATGGAGGTGATGGTGTTCCCATGCACCTGCTGCCCTTGTCCTTCCAGGTGGTGGAGATCACGGGTTTGGGAGGCGCTGCTGAAGTAGCCTTGGTGACTTGCCGCAGTGCATGCATCCTGTAGTTAGTACACACTGCAGCCACGGTGCGCCAGTGGTGGAGGGAGTGGATGTTTAAGCCAGATCACAAGGTCCCCCCCCCCCCCCCACCATGCTGATAAGCCAGTGTCCCTGGTAATGTACTTGGCATAACTTACAGTGGATGTTGTTTTCGGAGGGGTGGGGTTAAGGGAAGCACAAAAACAGGCGATGTCCTATTGTAGCCAGAACAGATTGGGCAGTTGGGTGATGGGGTGGGGAGGCTGTACGATGTCCAGGAAATGTAAAACATTAGTATTACAGTGTTAAAATTGGAATTCTCGTAAAATGTTTACATAGCAATTTAACAGCAAGTGCACATCAGATGCAAGACTTTTATTATATTATCTCTTGTTCATGATGAGTCAGACATTTTGTAAGAACAAGGGGTTTCTGCCAAGTACTTTATCAGCCACACTGACTTATCAGCATAGGCTGGTCTGGGAACACTGTGAAGGGAGCCCAGGCTGTACTGGGAGGGGGTCTCAAGATTTAGTTGTATTCTAAGGAAAGTTGGTTCCAAGGGTCTTAGAGCACTGGCAGGCGCATCATTGGACATGGAAGTTCTGGGATCACTAGGAGAGGGATCCTGGGAGCATTGAGGAGTGTGGTTTTAGGGTCTAAGAGCTTTGGGATCAGATTGCCCGAGGAGGGGAGGGGGAGGTAGCGATGGGCGATCGGGCTGGCAGTGGTGGGTGAGGGAGGTCGGTGTCCAGGGGAGGAGGTGAGAGCAGTCAGCATTCTTTTAATGTAGGGTCAGGAGGAGCACTCCTGCTCGTCTCGGCTCCGCATTCAGGTCCATACGGGGGCCTTCCTGCCGGTTAGCGTCATGTTGTGCTGTGCGAGTTCAACCCGTGGCGAGTGAAATGCTAGAAAATCGGGAACAGGACCTGCAAGATGCACAGGACCCTAATTTAAATAAATTATTCTGCACTTTAACGGTTCCCGACGTTATCCAATATGACGGGCGGCTTACTTCCTGCTGAAAAGTGTGTGCGAGCTTCCTGCCTTCCATATTGGGAGCTTAGTAAGTCCGTTTAGCACCCGACAAACAGGTGCTGCGCGGCCGAATTTATAGGCTGGTATTTGTTGATAATGCCAGACTTACTTAAAATAAAGCTTGAAGAATTCAATCTCAAATTTGTATATTCAAGTTTGCTGATAACACCAAGTTAGGTGGCACAGTAAATAGTGCAGATAGGAGTAGGAAGTTGAAAAGGGATATGGACAAATGAAGTGTGTGGGCAAAACTGTGGTAGATGGAGTACAATGTGGGGAAGTGTGAGGAGATCAACCTAAGAAAGAAAATTCGGAGTATTTTGTAAATGGTAAGAAGCTAGGAACTGTAGAGGAGTAAAGAGATTTGGGAGTCCAAGTACACAAAAACACTATTGCCTATTTTGCATGATCACCGAAGACCAGTATCATTCCCATTTCATCTTCAGGTCTCTTTAACCTGCCCAGTACCTCTGCCTGCCTCACTGATTTCAAAATCCTCTAGGATATGTGGTGTACTGCAAAATTAGATAGAAAGTTTGAGCGCTCCACTCTAAATTCATCATTAGTATTTTGTTTTATTGTCTATGCAGCTCATTCTTACACAGCCATAATCTGTTATTCTCTATGCAACTCACTGCTATGTATCTGTCATTCTCTAAGTAACTCATTGCAACACATCAACTATCTGTTATTGTCTACATAACTCATTGCTATGTGTATTATTCTCTGTATAATTTATTTCTATATGTATCAGTTACTCTCAATGTAATTCATTACTTTGTACGTTATTCTGTATGTAATTCACAGCTATATAAATGTTCTACTCTAAGTAACTCATTGCTATGTATCATTTGGAAAAAAATTATACAGAGAATAACAGACACATAGCAATGAGTTATGTAGACAATAACAGATAGTTGTTGTGTTGCAATGAGTTATATAGAGAACAACGGATTGTGGCAGTGTAAGAATGAGTTACATAGAGAATAAATCAAAATACTAATGAAGAATCTAGAGTGGAGAGCTCAAACTTTCTATCTAATTTTGTATCTGTTATTCTCTATGTAATTCATTGATATGCATCCGTCATTCTCTATATAATTATTGCTATATATCTGTTGTTCTCTGTGTAACTTATTGCTATGTGTCTGTTATTCTCTATCTAATTCATTGCTATAATAGTATCATAGTAGTTACAGCACAGTTGGAGACCATTCAGCCCATCCTGCGCATGCCAGCTCTTTAAGAGCTATCCAATTCCCTAACAAATTGCTATGTACCTGTTATTATCTATATAACTCTGCTATGTATCTGTCATTCTCTATGTAACTCCTTGCTATCAAAATATCATAGTAGGTACAGCACAGGAGGAGGCCATTCTGTCCATCATGCCTGTGTCAGCTCTTTGAAAGAGCTATCCAATTAGTCCCACTCCCATGCTCTTTCCCCATAGACCTGTAAATTTTTTCCCTTCAAGTATTTATCCAATTCCCTTTTGAAAGTTACTACTGAATCTGCTTCCACCACCCTTTCAGGCAATGCATTCCATGTTATTCTCCATGTAACTCATTGCAATGTTTCTCTTATTCTTTATGTAACTCATTGCTATGTAACTGTCTTTCTTTGTGACTAATTGCTAGCTATCTGTTATTCCCTACATAATTCATTGATATGTATCTGTTAATCTTAATACAATGCATTACTATCCATCCATCATTCTGTATATAACTCATTGCTATGCATCTATAATTCTCTATGTAACTCATTGCTGTGTATTTGCCATTCTCATGTAACTCATTGCTGTGTATCTGTTATTCTCTGTGTAACTCATTGCTACGTATCTGTTAGTCTCTATGTAATTCATTTCTATGTATCTGTCATCTCAATGTAATTCATTGCTGTGTATCTGTCATTTTCTATGTAATGAATATAAGAACATAAGAAATAGGAGCAGGAGTAGGCTGTACGGCCCCTCGAACCTGCTCCGCCATTCAATAAGATCATGGCTGATCTTTGACCTCAACTCCACTTTCCTGTCTCACCCCCATATCCCTTAATTCCCTTAGTGTCCAAAAATCTATCGATCTCAGCCTCAATGACTGAGCATCCACAGCCCTCTGGGGTAGAGAATTCCAAAGATTCACCACCCTTTGAGTGAAGAAATTCCTTCTCATTTCAGTCTTAAATGGCCGACTCTTTGTCCTGAGACTATGACCCCTAGTTCTAGACTCTCCAGCTAGGAGAAACAGCCTCTCACCATCTACCCTGTCAAGCCCTCTCAGAATCTTATCTGTTTCAATGTGATCGCCTCTTATTCTTCTAAACTCCAGAGAGTATAGGCTACTGAATCTCTCTTCATGGCAATCCTGGGATGAGAGGGTTGTCCTATGTGTCTGTTATTCTCCATGTAATTCATTGCTATGTGTCTGTTATTCTCCATGTAATTCATTGCTATGTATCTGTTATTCTCAGTGTAATTTACTGCTTTGTGTCTGTTATTCGTCATGTAATTCATTGCTATGTATCTGTTATTCTCAGTGAAATTTACAGCTTTGTATCTGTTATTCTCCATGTAATTCATTGCTATGTATCTGTTATTCTCCATGTAATTCATTGCTATGTATCTGTTATTCTCAGTGTAATTCATTGCTTCTTATCTGTAATTGTCCATGTAACTAATCTCTACATGTCTGTTATTATCCATTCATGCAATGGTTGTGACCTCAGGAGCAGTGCAATATTATTTTCTCATCAGGCAACTTTCAGTGATCATGAGATGTGTTGTGTGACCCAGTATCATAGTACAACTGTCAGTCTTCTCCCATTCAAATTACAGAAAGAAGCAAACTAAAAAAAATGTGAATGCTGAACTTCTGAAAAAAATTAAATGTTTAAAAATATCGACCCCTAAGATAAGTAACTTAAACTAATCCAGAAATTTCCCTTCACGAACCATATTCAAACCCAGTACTTATAATTCCCAACATCTCAAATCACCAGAAATTGCAAAAATCACAACACACAGCTGTCATTCTCCTTCTGAGTATGTGGTAAACTTTCCATTTTTAAAAATTTTCTTTTTTAGCCAACTTTCTGAAAGCCTAAATCTCAGCCCCTAAAATGATGTGTCAATTGTACAAGTAGATCATCACACATTTAAACAATTGGTGAACCCAACCAAACATTACACACTTTGCCACTGGTTGTGTGGTCAGGTCTGTGCATTCCTTAAACGTGGTATCATGCTAGGGCTCATGTAGTGTTCTCTACACAACTGTTGAATAACAACAACTTGCATTTATACAGCACTGTTAATGTAGAAAATGTCCCAGAGTGCTTCACAGGAGCATTATCAAACTAAATTTGACACCGATCCACATAACAAAATATTAGGACGGCACCAAAAGCTTGGTCAAATAGGTAGATTTTAAGGAACATTTTTACTGTTATTCTCCATGTAACTCGTCCCTATTATAGAGACAGATTTATCTGTTTTTATCCATGCAATGCAATGGATCTGTTACTATCTATGCAAATTATAATTTATAAATCTAATAACTCACTCCTGTCTATATATTGCTCTCCATATAACACATTGTTGTGGATCTGTTATTGCCTGTGCAACTCACTGCAATGTTTATACTATTGCCCATATCAATGCAACTCCATCCTGCCTGACTGTTATATTACCCGCACTGCTTGTACCGAATTATACTGACTACCTGTTCCCGAGCGCCCCAAACTGCTGGTGTGTATACATAATCAGCAGCAGCCTGAAGGAGGAAGGCGGCTCAGTCACGTCTTCACAGGCCGAAATACTGAGGATCAGCAAATCCTTTCATGCCGGGCTGTATGACGCGAAGCCCACAGGCAGCACGGCCTCCCAGTCCTTTCTGTCCTCTATCATGGAAGTCTTAGAGGACAGTGAGTGGGAGAGCACGGATCGACCGCTGACTTTGGACGAGCTGACAAAGGCGTCCGGTCCTTCAAGAAGGGTAGAACTCCCAGAAGCGACGGCTTACCGGTCGAGTTGTACTCAGCTCTGTGGGACTGGATAGGCCCAGACTTACTGGAAGTGTACGGGAGTATGCTTCAGGCAAGCAGCATATCAGAGTCCAGGAGGAAAGGCATCATCACCCTCATCTACAAGCGGATGGGGGAAGAGGGTGGAAATCAAAAATTGGCGACCCATTTCCTTCCTAAATGTCAACTACAAGATTCTGTCTAAGGCCATCGCCAGCAGGCTCATGTCTGCTCTGGAGCGGGTGATCCACCCGGACCAGGCCTGTACTGTACCCGGCAGGAAGATCTCTGATAGCCTGGCGCTACTCAGGGATAGGATCGCCTACGTGCAGGACAGGAGGGCTTAAACCTGCCTCATCAGCCTGGACCAGGAGAAGGCCTTTGACAGAATATCCCACACGTACATGGTGGACATGCTCTCCAAAATGGGTTTTGGGGAGGGAATCCGCGATTGGATCCGACTGCTCTACTCAGACATCCGTAGAGTAGTCCTAATCAACAGGTGGGAGTCAGAGAGCTTTCCGATCAGATCTGGAGTCACGCAGGGCTGTCCTCTCTCTGCGGTCTTGTTCGTATGTTGTATCGAGCCATTTGCCGTGTCTGTCAGGAAGGACACGGGCGGCGGGGGGGGGGGTGACGATCCCAGGCAGTGGAGGCTCTCAGGTTAAGGCTACCTTGTCCATGGACGACGTTACCATCTTCTACCCTGAACAGCATTTGGTCCACACATGGGCATCTGCAACCGTTTCGAGCCAGCCTCGGGGGGCCAGAGTGAACCGAAGTAAGAGTGAGGCCACGTTCTTTGGCAGGTGGGAGATCAGATCCTTTGTCCCCTTCGGGGGGCCCCTCACCTGCTTAAAGAACTGGGATGAGCGAATCGCCAAGACCAAACAGAAGGTTGGTATGTGGGTGGGACGATCCCTCTCCATAACCGGCAGGAGTCTGGTGATAAGGTGTGAGGTACTCACTGTGCTGCTCTGCGTGGCCAGGGTCTGGCCCATTCCCCACAACTCTGCCGTCGCAGTCACCCGAGTTATCTTCCACTTTGTCTGGAGGTCCAAGGTAAAACGCGTCCGCAGGGTCACCATGTGCAAGCCCCCCGACAAAGAGGGAGAAAGAGTGTCCCCAATGTCACTCTGATCCTGATGGCCACCTTTGTGTGTGGCTGCCTCAGGATATACGTGTAGAGTCCCAGTACGCAAACACCAAGTGTCACTACGTGCTGAGTTTCTATCTGTCGAACACACTGAGAAGGCTGGGTCTGGCCACGCTGGCCGAGCAGATGCAGGACGCCCCGTTGAGCTGGACCGTTCCCCCACCCCCACCTGTCCCAGGTGGAGAAGTTCCTGAGGAGGAAACCCTTTGATCATAAGGCCGTCAGACAGTGGTCGACACGAAACGTTCTCAGAGTCCTGCAAGGAAAGGAGGGGGTGGACTCAATCGGGTTCTTCCCCGACCAGACGGTCGAGGCCATTTGGCAGAAGGTCTCGTCCCCAGAACTAACCAACAGGCACCAGGATGTAGCCTGGATGATGGTGAGAAAGGCCCTCCCAGTGCGGTCCTTCCAACACGCACGGAATCTCACCGCCACCGCAAGCTGCCCTCGAGGCGGGGAGGAGACCGTTGTCCAGCTCCTGATGGATGTGGAGAGAGATGCGTTGCTATCTGTCCCGGTTCATCCCCAACAGTTCGGTTACACAGGACGCTGTGCTCTACAGACCGTTCCCCGGGACGCACACCGAGTCAGATATCACCTGCGGCTGAAAGACCATCAACTTGTTGAAGGAGGCCCTTTAGTCTGCCCGAAACCTGCTGGTCTTCCAGCTGAAGGAGCTGACCACGACCGAGTGTTGATGACTGGCACACCCCAAGGTCCAGGAGTACGTGCTGCGGGACGCACTGAAGCGAGGTGCGACCTACGCAAAGGCTCCATGGGAAAAGGCCACCACACCTTGTACTTTACACCATGAATCGTAAGGAATATACTTGTTTGAATTGTAATATTGAGATCGCATTGTGTACAATCTGTAATGTATTGGTTTGAATTGTACTGGTTTGAAATTGTGATTTTACATGGAATTTAAAGATACCCACAGTTCAATTAAATAAATAAATATATATATATATATATAATCCAGCAAACACCACTTTGGAGCAGCACTCAGCAGCAAAAAGTAACATGTGGGAGGGTAAGGGAATCTTCTGAAGTTGAAAGTCCGTACGAAAGTGACAATGAGGAGACGGATTTTGGTCAGGAGCAGGTCACATACACACGCTGACACTCGTACACACAAACACACACACTGACACTCGTACACACAAACACACATATACACACTGACAAACACACACACTGACACTCGTACACACAAACACACATATACACACTGACAAACACACACACTGACTCTCGGACACACAAACACACATATACACACTGACAAACACACACGCTGACTCTCGGACACACAAACACACATATACACACTGACAAACACGCACGCTGACACTCGGACACACAAACACACATATACACACTGACAAACACACACACTGACACTCGTACACACAAACACACATATACACACTGACAAACACACACACTGACTCTCGGACACACAAACACACATATACACACTGACAAACACGCACGCTGACACTCGGACACACAAACATACATATACACACTGACAAACACACACGCTGACACTCGTACACACAAACACACATATACACACTGACAAACACACACACTGACTCTCGTACACACAAACACAGATATACACACTGACAAACACACACACTGACTCTCGTACACACAAACACACATATACACACTGACAAACACACACGCTGACTCTCGTACACACAAACACACATATACACACTGACAAACACACACGCTGACACTCGGACACACAAACACAGATATACACACTGACAAACACACACACTGACTCTCGTACACACAAACACAGATATACACACTGACAAACACACACACTGACTCTCGTACACACAAACACAGATATACACACGGACAAACACACACACTGACTCTCGCACACACAAACACACATATACACACTGACAAACACACACACTGACTCTCGTACACACAAACACACATATACACACTGACAAACACACACACTGACACTCGTACACACAAACACACATATACACACTGACAAACACACACACTGACACTCGTACACACAAACACACAAAAACACACTGACAAACACACACACTGACTCTCGTACACACAAACACACATATACACACTGACAAACACACACACTGACTCTCGTACACACAAACACAGATATACACACTGACAAACACACACACTGACTCTCGCACACACAAACACACATATACACACTGACAAACACACACACTGACTCTCGTACACACAAAGACACATATACACACTGACAAACACACACACTGACACTCGTACACACAAACACATATATACACACTGACAAACACACACACTGACTCTCGTACACACAAACACAGATATGCACACTGACAAACACACACACTGACTCTCGTACACACAAACACACATATACACACTGACAAACACACACACTGACACTCGTACACACAAACACAGATATACACACTGACAAACACACACACTGACACTCGGACACACAAACACACATATACACACTGACAAACACACACACTGACTCTCGTACACACAAACACACATATACACACTGGCAAACACACACACTGACACTCGTACACACAAACACACATATACACACTGACAAACACACACACTGACACTCGTACACACAAACACATATATACACACTGACAAACACACACACTGACTCTCGTACACACAAACACAGATATGCACACTGACAAACACACACACTGACTCTCGTACACACAAACACACATATACACACTGACAAACACACACACTGACACTCGTACACACAAACACAGATATACACACTGACACTCGGACACACAAACACACATATACACACTGACAAACACACACACTGACTCTCGTACACACAAACACACATATACACACTGACAAACACACACACTGACACTCGTACACACAAACACACACTGACAAACACACACACTGACACTCGTACACACAAACACACATATACACACTGACAAACACACACACTGACTCTCGTACACACAAACACACATATACACACTGACAAACACACACACTGACACTCGTACACACAAACACACATATACACACTGACAAACACACACACTGACTCTCGTACACACAAACACACATATACACACTGACAAACACACACACTGACTCTCGTACACACAAACACACATATACACACTGACAAACACACACACTGACTCTCGTACACACAAACACACATATACACACTGACAAACACACACACTGACACTCGTACACACAAACACACATATACACACTGACAAACACACACACTGACACTCGTACACACAAACACACAAAAACACACTGACAAACACACACACTGACTCTCGTACACACAAACACACATATACACACTGACAAACACACACACTGACTCTCGTACACACAAACACAGATATACACACTGACAAACACACACACTGACTCTCGCACACACAAACACACATATACACACTGACAAACACACACACTGACTCTCGTACACACAAAGACACATATACACACTGACAAACACACACACTGACACTCGTACACACAAACACATATATACACACTGACAAACACACACACTGACTCTCGTACACACAAACAGATATGCACACTGACAAACACACACACTGACTCTCGTACACACAAACACACATATACACACTGACAAACACACACACTGACACTCGTACACACAAACACAGATATACACACTGACAAACACACACACTGACACTCGGACACACAAACACACATATACACACTGACAAACACACACACTGACTCTCGTACACACAAACACACATATACACACTGGCAAACACACACACTGACACTCGTACACACAAACACACATATACACACTGACAAACACACACACTGACACTCGTACACACAAACACATATATACACACTGACAAACACACACACTGACTCTCGTACACACAAACACAGATATGCACACTGACAAACACACACACTGACTCTCGTACACACAAACACACATATACACACTGACAAACACACACACTGACACTCGTACACACAAACACAGATATACACACTGACACTCGGACACACAAACACACATATACACACTGACAAACACACACACTGACACTCGTACACACAAACACATATATACACACTGACAAACACACACACTGACTCTCGTACACACAAACACAGATATGCACACTGACAAACACACACACTGACTCTCGTACACACAAACACACATATACACACTGACAAACACACACACTGACACTCGTACACACAAACACAGATATACACACTGACAAACACACACACTGACACTCGGACACACAAACACACATATACACACTGACAAACACACACACTGACTCTCGTACACACAAACACACATATACACACTGACAAACACACACACTGACACTCGTACACACAAACACACACTGACAAACACACACACTGACACTCGTACACACAAACACACATATACACACTGACAAACACACACACTGACTCTCGTACACACAAACACACATATACACACTGACAAACACACACACTGACACTCGTACACACAAACACACATATACACACTGACAAACACACACACTGACTCTCGTACACACAAACACACATATACACACTGACAAACACACACACTGACTCTCGTACACACAAACACACATATACACACTGACAAACACACACACTGACACTCGTACACACAAACACACATATACACACTGACAAACACACACACTGACACTCGTACTCACAAACACACATATACACACTGACAAACACACACACTGACACTCGTACACACAAACACAGATATACACACTGACAAACACACACACTGACACTCGTACACACAAACACACATATACACAGATAAACACACACACTGATTCTCGTACACACAAACACACATATACACACTGACAAACACACACACTGACACTCGTACACACAAACACACATATACACACTGACAAACACACACACTGACACTCGTACACACAAACACACATATACACACTGACAAACACACACACTGACACTCGTACACACAAACACACATATACACACTGACAAACACACACACTGACTCTCGTACACACAAATACAGATATACACACTGACAAACACACACACTGACACTCGGACACACAAACACACATATACACACTGACAAACACACACACTGACTCTCGTACACACAAACACACATATACACACTGACAAACACACACACTGACACTCGTACACACAAACACACATATACACACTGACAAACACACACACTGACTCTCGTACAGACAAACACAGATATACACACTGACAAACACACACACTGACTCTCGTACACACAAACACACATATACACACTGACAAACACACACACTGACACTCGTACACACAAACACAGATATACACACTGACAAACACACACACTGACACTCGTACTCACAAACACACATATACACACTGACAAACACACACACTGACACTCGTACACACAAACACACATATGCACACTGACAAACACACAAACTGACACTCGTACACACAAACACAGATATACACACTGACAAATACACACACTGACACTCGTACACACAAACACACATATACACACTGACAAACACACACACTGACACTCGTACACACAAACACACATATACACACTGACAAACACACACACTGACACTCGTACACACAAACACAGATATACACACTGACAAACACACACACTGACTCTCGTACACACAAATACAGATATACACACACTGACAAACACACACACTGACACTCGTACACACAAACACACATATACACACTGACAAACACACACACTGACTCTCGGACACACAAACACACATATACACACTGACAAACACACACACTGACACTCGTACACACAAACACAGATATACACACTGACAAACACACACACTGACTCTCGTACACACAAACACACATATACACACTGACAAACACACACACTGACTCTCGTACACACAAACACAGATATACACACTGACAAACACACACACTGACACTCGTACACACAAACACAGATATACACACTGACAAACACACACACTGACTCTCGTACACACAAACACACATATACACACTGACAAACACACACACTGACTCTCGTACACACAAACACAGATATACACACTGGCAAACACACACACTGACTCTCGTACACACAAACACACATATACACACTGACAAACACACACACTGACACTCGTACACACAAACACAGATATACACACTGACAAACACACACACTGACTCTCGTACACACAAACACACATATACACACTGACAAACACACACTCTGACTCTCGTACACACAAACACACATATACACACTGACAAACACACACACTGACTCTCGTGCACACAAACACACATATACACACTGACAAACACACACACTGACACTCGTACACACAAACACACATATACACACTGACAAACACACACGCTGACACTCGTACACACAAACACACATATACACACTGACAAACACACACGCTGACACTCGTACACACAAACACAGATATACACACTGACACTCGTACACACAAACACACATATACACACTGACAAACACACACACAAATACTCGTACACACACTGAACACACATATACACACTGACAAACACACACACTGACTCTCGTACACACAAACACACATATACACACTGGCAAACACACACACTGACTCTCGTACACACAAACACACATATACACACTGACAAACACACACACTGACACTCGTACACACAAACACAGATATACACACTGACAAACACACACACTGACTCTCGTACACACAAACACACATATACACACTGACAAACACACACACTGACTCTCGTACACACAAACACACATATACACACTGACAAACACACACACTGACTCTCGTACACACAAACACACATATACACACTGACAAACACACACACTGACACTCGTACACACAAACACAGATATACACACTGACAAACACACACACTGACTCTCGTACACACAAACACACATATACACACTGACAAACACACACACTGACACTCGTACACACAAACACAGATATACACACTGACAAACACACACACTGACACTCGTACACACAAACACAGATATACACACTGACAAACACACACACTGACTCTCGTACACACAAACACACATATACACACTGACAAACACACACACTGACACTCGTACACACAAACACACATATACACACTGACAAACACACACACTGACTCTCGTACACACAAACACAGATATACACACTGACAAACACACACACTGACTCTCGTACACACAAACACAGATATACACACTGACAAACACACACGCTGACACTCGTACACACAAACACAGATATACACACTGACAAACACACACGCTGAAACTCGTACACACAAACACAGATATACACACTGACAAACACACACACTGACACTCGTACACACAAACACACATATACACACTGACAAACACACACACTGACTCTCGTACACACAAACACAGATATACACACTGACAAACACACACACTGACTCTCGTACACACAAACACAGATATACACACTGACAAACACACACACTGACACTCGTACACACAAACACACATATACACACTGACAAACACACACACTGACTCTCGTACACACAAACACAGATATACACACTGACAAACACACACACTGACTCTCGTACACACAAACACAGATATACACACTGACAAACACACACGCTGACACTCGTACACACAAACACAGATATACACACTGACAAACACACACACTGACTCTCGTACACACAAACACACATATACACACTGACAAACACACACACTGACACTCGTACACACAAACACAGATATACACACTGACAAACACACACACTGACTCTCGTACACACAAACACACATATACACACTGACAAACACACACACTGACACTCGTACACACAAACACACATATACACACTGACAAACACACACACTGACTCTCGTACACACAAACACAGATATACACACTGACAAACACACACACTGACTCTCGTACACACAAACACAGATATACACACTGACAAACACACACACTGACTCTCGTACACACAAACACAGATATACACACTGACAAACACACACACTGACTCTCGTACACACAAACACAGATATACACACTGACAAACACACACACTGACACTCGTACACACAAACACACATATACACACTGACAAACACACACACTGACACTCGTACACACAAACACACATATACACACTGACAAACACACACACTGACTCTCGTACACACAAACACACATATACACACTGACAAACACACACACTGACACTCGTACACACAAACACACATATACACACTGACAAACACACACACTGACACTCGGACACACAAACACAGATATACACACTGACAAACACACACACTGACACTCGTACACACAAACACACATATACACACTGACAAACACACACACTGACTCTCGTACACACAAACACACATATACACACTGACAAACACACACACTGACTCTCGTACACACAAACACACATATACACACTGACAACACACACACTGACTCTCGTACACACAAACACACATATACACACTGACAAACACACACACTGACACTCGTACACACAAACACACATATACACACTGACAAACACACACACTGACACTCGTACACACAAACACAAATATACACACTGACACACACACACTGACTCTCGGACACACAAACACACATATACACACTGACAAACACACACACTGACACTCGTACACACAAACACACATATACACACTGACAAACACACACACTGACTCTCGTACACACAAACACACATATACACACTGACAAACACACACACTGACACTCGTACACACAAACACAGATATACACACTGACAAACACACACACTGACTCTCGTACACACAAACACACATATACACACTGACAAACACACACGCTGACTCTCGTACACACAAACACAGATATACACACTGACAAACACACACACTGACACTCGTACACACAAACACAGATATACACACTGACAAACACACACACTGACTCTCGTACACACAAACACACATATACACACTGACAAACACACACACTGACACTCGTACACACAAACACAGATATACACACTGACAAACACACACACTGACACTCGTACACACAAACACAGATATACACACTGACAAACACACACACTGACTCTCGTACACACAAACACAGATATACACACTGACAAACACACACGCTGACTCTCGTACACACAAACACAGATATACACACTGACAAACACACACACTGACACTCGTACACACAAACACAGATATACACACTGACAAACACACACACTGACACTCGTACACACAAACACACATATACACACTGACAAACACACACACTGACTCTCGTACACACAAACACACATATACACACTGACAAACACACACGCTGACTCTCGTACACACAAACACACATATACACACTGACAAACACACACACTGACTCTCGTACACACAAACACACATATACACACTGACAAACACACACACTGACTCTCGTACACACAAACACAGATATACACACTGACAAACACACACACTGACACTCGTACACACAAACACACATATACACACTGACAAACACACACACTGACACTCGTACACACAAACACAGATATACACACTGACAAACACACACACTGACTCTCGTACACACAAACACACATATACACACTGACAAACACACACACTGACTCTCGTACACACAAACACACATATACACACTGACAAACACACACACTGACACTCGTACACACAAACACAGATATACACACTGACAAACACACACACTGACACTCGTACACACAAACACACATATACACACTGACAAACACACACACTGACACTCGTACACACAAACACACATATACACACTGACAAACACACACACTGACACTCGTACACACAAACACACATATACACACTGACAAACACACACACTGACACTCGTACACACAAACACACATATACACACTGACAAACACACACACTGACACTCGTACACACAAACACACATATACACACTGACAAACACACACACTGACACTCGTACACACAAACACATATATACACACTGACAAACACACACACTGACACTCGTACACACAAACACACATATACACACTGACAAACACACACACTGACACTCGTACACACAAACACACATATACACACTGACAAACACACACACTGACACTCGTACACACAAACACACATATACACACTGACAAACACACACACTGACACTCGTACACACAAACACACATATACACACTGACAAACACACACACTGACACTCGTACACACAAACACATATATACACACTGACAAACACACACACTGACACTCGTACACACAAACACACATATACACACTGACAAACACACACACTGACACTCGTACACACAAACACACATATACACACTGACAAACACACACACTGACACTCGTACACACAAACACAGATATACACACTGACAAACACACACACTGACACTCGTACACACAAACACACATATACACACTGACAAACACACACACTGACACTCGTACACACAAACACACGATATACACACTGACAAACACACACACTGACACTCGTACACACAAACACACATATACACACTGACAAACACACACACTGACACTCGTACACACAAACACACATATACACACTGACAAACACACACACTGACACTCGTACACACAAACACACATATACACACTGACAAACACACACACTGACACTCGTACACACAAACACAGATATACACACTGACAAACACACACACTGACACTCGTACACACAAACACACATATACACACTGACAAACACACACACTGACACTCGTACACACAAACACATATATACACACTGACAAACACACACACTGACACTCGTACACACAAACACACATATACACACTGACAAACACACACACTGACACTCGTACACACAAACACAGATATACACACTGACAAACACACACACTGACACTCGTACACACAAACACACATATACACACTGACAAACACACACACTGACACTCGTACACACAAACACACATATACACACTGACAAACACACACACTGACACTCGTACACACAAACACAGATATACACACTGACAAACACACACACTGACTCTCGTACACACAAACACAGATATACACACTGACAAACACACACACTGACTCTCGTACACACAAACACACATATACACACTGACAAACACACACACTGACACTCGTACACACAAACACAGATATACACACTGACAAACACACACACTGACACTCGTACACACAAACACACATATACACACTGACAAACACACACACTGACACTCGTACACACAAACACAGATATACACACTGACAAACACACACACTGACACTCGTACACACAAACACACATATACACACTGACAAACACACACACTGACACTCGTACACAAACACACATATACACACTGACAAACACACACACTGACACTCGTACACACAAACACAGATATACACACTGACAAACACACACACTGACTCTCGTACACACAAACACACATATACACACTGACAAACACACACACTGACACTCGTACACACAAACACACATATACACACTGACAAACACACACACTGACACTCGTACACACAAACACACATATACACACTGACAAACACACACACTGACTCTCGTACACACAAACACACATATACACACTGACAAACACACACACTGACACTCGTACACACAAACACACATATACACACTGACAAACACACACACTGACACTCGTACACACAAACACACATATACACACTGACAAACACACACACTGACTCTCGTACACACAAACACACATATGCACACTGACAAACACACACACTGACACTCGTACACACAAACACACATATACACACTGACAAACACACACACTGACACTCGTACACACAAACACAGATATACACACTGACAAACACACACACTGACTCTCGTACACACAAACACACATATACACACTGACAAACACACACACTGACACTCGTACACACAAACACAGATATACACACTGACAAACACACACACTGACTCTCGTACACACAAACACACATATACACACTGACAAACACACACACTGACACTCGTACACACAAACACAGATATACACACTGACAAACACACACACTA